>NW_007245879.1:789845-800270 GCF_000164805.1 Carlito syrichta
CAGCAGGTCGAGGCTGCGCTGGCCGGGAGCGGCCACTGCACTCCAGTCTGGGCGACAGAGCGAGACTCCAACTCAAAAATAAATAAATAAATAAATGCGCATGTCACATTTGCCGTGCTCCCTTATTCACTGGGATGTAAAATCAAAGTTTACTCACACCTTGTGACACGGGGCTTTCCTGCACGCCTGACTTGGTGATACAGCCCTGGGTCAACTCTGACTTCAGAGACTGTCTTTCCCCTCCTTCCTTAATTAAGAGACAAAATAGCAAGCTGTTGACAGAGGATTAAAGCTTGACTCTAATCTACTTTTATTAACTGCATGGAGCCTTTGCAGATGTCTCAAAATCCAACTGGGGTTTACAGGAGAAGCAGCAGCCCGGGAGGAGATGAGCCTAGCACCTGCCTTCTCCATGAAGCATGCCCAGTTCGCCTTCGGAGTGCTGGATGTACGGCTCATCTAACATAAGCTCCATCTATTATATTTTGAGCATTCTTTTGGGCCCTTTCTCTGTCATTAGATTGTAAATTCACTGAAGGTCAAGACAAGAGCGTGTCACCAAGCTGCGTACAAAATATGTGCCGCGTCCTTTTGTTTCCACATAGAAGTGCTTTTTTTGAACGATGCGTATGTTTAACGTGCCACAATCAGAAACAGTCCCAGGAAACTTGTTCGCGGCAACCTGAGAAATCAACGGACAGCCAGTTTCGGCAAATATGAACAACTGACTACGGCCATCTCTACTTCTCAGGACAGGCAGCAACAGCGCAGGAACCAGGAGCTGTTGGGTTTGTCTGTTTCTGGCTCACATCACGTCAGGGGTAGCAGCGCGTACTGCTCGGGCCCTCACCCCGAGACTCGCGAACCCCCACCCTCTAGCCTGCGGCTGCCACAGGAGAAGGAGCCCCTGAAGGATCAGAAGCTTCTCTGCGATTTTGGGTCAAAAGTGACACAAGTCACTCGTGTTCACCTTCCATCATTCAAAGTGAGTCGCGCGACCTTGCCAAAACTCAGCAGAGCAGGAAGGGCAATCCTCCTATGTGCCCGGAAGGGGACGATATTATAGTTAATCTCCCTCATGAAAAAATGCCCCACCCTCTCCCGGCATTCCCTCGCCTCCTTTGGCTGCTTAATTCTGCCCCATCGCTTTGGCCAACGTTTGCCATAAGGTGTGTAAAACGTGCTCAAGTACGTCCACTGTTCTCTCCTCCCCCACCAACCTACACGAGGGCAGAAATGTTTGTCGTCTTTGTTCAGCCCAACCTCCCCTGTGCCTGGAGGAGTGTCCAATACATAAGAAGCACTCAGTACATACTGACTGAGTAAATGAATGATCCAAGAAAGGAATGAAAGCTCTACCCGGGTTCTTACAGCATGCATACAGCACGCTTCATCTTATTTTCTTACCATTGCTTTCTCTCCTGATATACTTATATGTTACATATCAGAGGGAACCCCCCAAAAACCAGAATGACCTTTTGGAGGGCAGGTGCCTTGTAGTACCCTCGGAATTTGTTTCCCTGGGTCCAACGGTCCACCAAAGTTTTTATCTGGGAGTTTTGAGAAGGTTGTGTCACAATTTGCAGAAGAAATGTCCCGAGTTGTGGCAAACAGGTGACACACCGGCCCACACCACCAAGGTTTTTGGCAAAAAGTGTCATGACTCCTGTGCCCGACCCGACTTCTTCACCCGGTCTCACCCCAAGCGGATTTTTTTGTTTACCCAGATGAAAGACAGCCCTCAAAGGGAAACATTTTGCCAATGTGGAACAGGTGAAACAAAAAGCAGCAGACGCACTAAAAGGCATCAAAATTGACGAGTTCAAAAACGGTTTTGAGCAGTAGAAAAAGTATCTCAGTGGTGAATTGCATCAAATGGAGAGTACTTTGAAGGTGACTGAAGTTTAAACATGTAAGCATAAACACACAACTTTTTATAAATAACCTCTGGGTTTTTTGGGCCCCCCTCATGCGTATTATCAAATGCTATTATCAACTCACACACGTGTACACACACACAAGTGCACACATCTTTGTAATCCTTCCCAGTTTGCTGCTATGGAATAATTCCTTTTGAGGACTACAACATAAATGAAATTTGGTACCAAAACTTGTTCATCGGTGAATTGATGGGCTGATTGTTTTTAAATCAGCTGGATGAAAAGCAAGGGTCTTTGTATTGTCTTTTTTGGGGGTTTTTTGTTTTTTTGTTTTTGAGTTGAAATCTCACTCTGTCGCCCAGGCTGGAGTGCAGTGGCCACTCCCAGCCACCGCAGCCTTGACCTGCTGGGCTCCGACGATCCTTCCGCCTCAGCCTTCCAAGCAGCCGGAACTACAGGCGCGCGCTACCACGCCCGGCTCATTTTTTGATTTATTGTAGAGACGAGGTCTCACCAAGTTACCCAGGCGGGTCTTGAACCTGCGGGCTCAGGCAATCCACTCACTTCAACCTCCCAAAGGGGTGGGATTACAGGCTGAGCCACAGAGCCGGTTTGTATTGGCTTATAAAGGAATTGTTGGGGTTATTTTCATCACAGCGGAAGGCCTCCTTTCACTGCACTTCCAGCGTCATCCCTGCTTTCCCTACCAAAGCCCCTCTCCCTCCTCTTCCCTGGTGAAATCATGGCAGCATCTCCTGTGATTAGCCTGGGCTGTCACCAGACAGGTGGGGGGCCGTCCTGCTGAGCCAGGCCCTGCTTTCTGAGGCCTGCTTTGCACTACAAAAGGGAGCTGCCCTGAGAGCACCTGTTAGTCGCTGATTTTCCTCTTTGCATCTCCATTTCTCTCTACCTGGCAGGCAATCATGAAAGGGCGCTTCTTCTGAAAGGGTCTGCTGAATCTCCCAAATACCAGCTTTTAAATCTTTACTTGATCTTGAAAGAGTTGTTCTATCCCCAGAAAGAAGGATAAAAGGCGTCCCTAACGAACTTAGGTCATTCCTACCCAAGGAACAGTTTTGGTTTCCAGACTCCTGCTGAGCTCTCCCACCTGCATCCCAGTGCTTAGATTGTAGCATTGATTTTCTTGTACGTAGATTTTATTTAAAGGTTTTATAGGCAGTTATCTCCTAGTTCGATGATGCTGCCTGTTTTGTAACACCTAGTTTGAAAAGAAGTCAGGTTAATAATTGAGCCAAGCGCACGTAGTTAAAACAGCGAGCTCAGATTGAGACAGAGCTGGGTTCTAACTCCATTCTGCCCTTGACCCTGCCACTGTGGCCACTTGGGCTGTTGCTTGACCTGGTTAAGGCCCCGTTTTCCCATATGGTAAGGGCCGGGGAAGATGACATAGGAAGAGACGCGAAGCCTTTGTAGCAACACCTCGCACACAGTGTTCAGCGCGAAAACATCATCATCCCGTTTGCTCACCCGCATCTTCACTTTCTGCGTCTTGAAGGCACACCTTCCTTCAACTCTCCTTCCATGTGTTTACGCTGTCTCTCCCCAATAACCAGTTTCTGTCAAGTTGAAAGTTCATCTTTTCTAATCAGCCCTCAGTGTGGACTGCCTCTTCCCAGGGTCATCTAATGGGTATTTGACATCAGGCACATGTCTGAGATTCATTTGTGACATTTAAATAAGTCAGATGGGAAGATTAGACATGAGCAAACAGTGTGTCTCTCTATCAACATTTGTTCAGCCTTCTGTGGGAAATACCAAGAGAACTTATTAGAGTAATTTGCAAAATTTAGTCGGCCAGTTTGCGTATCCAAATTAGAAACTGATTATGCATTCATGCTTTATAAAGAGAATAAATTGGTTCAAACTTCTTCAACAGAAATGAAAGTGAGACCTTCAAATTTGGCAGTCATGACCAAGTTCAGGATGTTAATTTAGTTTAGCTAATTATGCAAATCTTAAAGACAATCATTTAGAAGTGATTTGTCTTATTTTTAAAAGTGTGCATTAGGATAATGTTTGATTTTTAGGGGAAAAAACTTTTTGACATGATAGATTGGCCAAAAAAAGTTCATGATACTTTTGTTAACTTGGCCAAAGACTTGGAACAGCTGTCCTTGATTGAGAACAGCAATGTTCAGTTGTTTATTATCCATTAAAGAGTTTTACAATTGATATTAGAACAGGTAACATTGGATGAATACCCAATGATTGAAAAACAATCAGCAGCTAAGCAGCAGTTTTTTGTTGTGTTTTGTTTTTTGCTTGTTTTTGCTTTTTTACCATAAGACAAGTCAGTCCTGAGTGGAATGTTCTCCATCCACGACAAAGACAAGATAGGCATGCTTTAGCTTCAGGCAGGAGCCAGCTTCAGAAAAAATTACTTGGCAACAATGTGGGGTAGGCTAAAAAAAAATGTCTACAACTGAAACGAAGCCAAAAGCAATTGGTGGTCTAAATTGTTCAGGTCTTGGCAAAGGGTGAATTAGGCAAAGGGGTTCATCGCTGGCATTTTCTGCTCCTCTTCCCTTTATATCTGGTATCTATATTTTTTTCAGTTAGCTAGAGTGCTTTCTGATTTGTTTCTCCAGATAATTTCCAAACCTTTCCTACATTTTCATACCATCCAAAACTACTCTGGGCCCATTATCTCAAGGTCCTACCATAGACTTGACAACAGTGAGTGTTACAGCTAATATTTATTGAGAAGTCCTAGACACAAGATGCACTAAGTATCATATTATTTCTTATAATATCCAAAACAATCACATAAGAGAGATGCCGTTTTTAAATCCTAATTTTATAATTGAGAAAACCAGGGCTGACAGAGATTAAGGAAATTCCCCATCAGGGCTTGAAGACCAGGGTGAAAGAACCAACCCACTGCGGGTACAAAATGTAAGGTGTTTACAGTCAGAGCTGTGAGAACCGACTTAAATGGTGTGCCTTCGTCCTGGGTGTCTCACTTGCCTTCCCTTAGCCCAGACTCTGCTGCCCATAGTCACACAGATGGTGAAGTGATCTTGTCCGATCACAGAGCCTGCTCTTGGCCCTGTGTCAATTACACTGCCCTATCACAGGGGTACTGCTAGTGTGCGTCCATTCCCAAATCACTGTGATATGTAATCTGTTCCAGAAAACATCCTCCCCAGCCTGAAATAAGGTGCATGTGTGGTTGTTTATCCAACTCATATTAATTAAGTACCTACTACGACACAAATTCTGTGCCTGGATGGTGATGTGTACACTGATGGGGCAGAAAAGATACGGTGCTGACTTTTATGGCACTAAGACATCTGGGGAGGAAGCAGCCATCAGTGAGGTGATCACACAACCGAAAGTCAACTGCAGCAGTGACACGTGCCACGAACAAGTGCGTGGTGCCATAATCGTCGGTAGTACTGGTGTTGACCATTCGGGTGTTCTTAGACGGATTCTGAAGATGTTATGACTGAGCTGATATAAGAAGGATGAGGACATTACCACAGGAAGAGGGGAGGAGGGAAGTTCTCGGCAGGGTGCCGACAGGACCAGCCGTGTGCATAAGCAATTCGTACACAATGCAGAAAATAACGAACTGTGCCAAGAACTTCTCGTGGGTGCTTGGGCTGGGGCTCTGATGGACATAGCAATGGGGAACCCTGTGGAAGAGCTGGCACTGAACGTGAATGTTGATGGACGGCAGGACGTGGAAGCAGACGCGGGCAAGGGGAGCCTTCCAGGCAGCAGGACTAGTAAGAGCAGAGAGACAAGTGCGAGGAAGCTTAGCTGGGCAGAAGGAAAAGTCTGGCTGGGTGACAGCATGGTCTGAAAGGACAAAGAGAAAGGACGACATCAGGGCTTCAGATGCCAGCCCCGCGTGATGCAGCCACATGTCTTTGAAGTCTACGGAGTGGGGAAGCGACATACTTCAAGCTGTAAGATTACATCAGGCAGCCTCCTATTAGAGAAGAAAAAATAAAACTGAGACTCCAACTCAAAAAAATAAATAAATAAATAAATAAATAAATAAAACAAGTTTATCACTCTAATCTCAGACTGGTGAACCACTGGCGAGATTAACTTGGAATCTATAGGGAAACTTTGTTTTGGTGGTTCTTTGCTTCTTTTTCCTTAGAAGAGCATCTCAGAAAACTTTATGGCAGAGAAAATCTCAGAGCTGTTCTTTGAAAGTTAAGGTGGCTGTTACTGGAAGAAAAGTTATCCCCAAGTTGGAATAGTATGGTCCAAAATATTGACTAAAAGATGGAAGCAGGGGGAGGGACTTACTTTTTACTTAAAGAACATGCTTAAGCAGTGGGAAGAGGTGAATGAGACAAGAAATTTTTTTTTAAAAAGTCAGGGCTGGTAAAGAATTTGAAGCTCAAAGTCTGGGACTTGGTTTGATTTTGTGTGTCGAGGGAGGGTTTTTAGGAATGGGGTGACATGGTCAGAGAGGCAAAAGGGAGATCACTTTGTCAGAGACACATGGGGTTGAGGAAAAATGGAAGATGCCGAGTCATGAGAGCCAACAGAGAAAAAGTTAAAGTACTGTGAGGAAAGATGACCAAATTCTGGGTCTGGTGTAATTCTGTATCAGGGACGTATTTGATTGACATTTGGAGAAGGGCCCAGAGAGTGGTTTCCTTGTTACCACGAGGAAGGCCAATTCCTTATGCAGTCACTCATCCATTTCTTGAGTGCGCATTCCATGCCACGGGCCCCCGACCCTGGGAAGGAACAAGGCTCACAACGGTGACAGAGATGGCGTTCCAAGCCCCCCTCCAAGACGCTTACGGATTACGAGTCTGGCAAATGCCGTATCCAAAGTGAGCAGCAGAGAGACAATCTGAATGAAATGATGTCGCACACAGAAATGCAATTTGATGATCAAAAACACATATTTAATCAGAACCTGCTACGTACAAAGTACAACTGTGGTGGCTATTTAAACAATAAATGTCATCGTTAAATATTCAATTCAGTTCAGTTATCAGAGAGCCTATGAGCTATTTGAGGTTGTTTTTTGTTGGTTTTTTTTGAGTCGGAGATTCACTCTGTTGCCCAGACTGGAGTGCAGCGGCCACTCCCGGCCACTGCAGCCTCCACCTGCTGGGCTCCGGCGATCCTTCCACCTCAGCCTTCCAAGTAACTGGAACTACAGGCGCGCGCTACCACGCCCGGCTAATTTTTGATTTATTGTAGAGATGAGGTCTCACCAAATTGCCCAGGCGGGTCTCGAACCTGCGGGCTCAGGCCATCCACTCACCTCAGCCTCCCAAAGGCATGGGATTACAGGCTGAGCCACTGAGCCTGGCTGCTATTTGAGTTTTCAAGACATAAATACACAGTAGATTGAAACAAGACAATATTTAATCTAATAACAGGAATGGTGTGTATAAAATGAGCATTTTGGAGAGTTTGGAGCATTCACAGAATGAATGGCTGTGAGCAAAAACTGATAGAGCAGTCAGGTCTTAGGCTGCACCTTGGTGGATCGACTGAGTTTGCACCCAGCCTAGACAAGAGATTCACATGATCTTGAAATGAACAGACGCGCTCCTCAGAGTGGCAATATGGCGCAAGGAAAGGGACACGCACTTTGCCGTCAGATAGATCTAAGATAAAACCCTTGTGTATCTGTGTGATTTTTGGTAGTGATATAACTTCTCTGAGCCTTACTCACCCGTCTTAAAATAGGAGAAAATAATACATCCTCTTTCACATCATCGCCTTGAGAATTAAAGGAAACAGTGTATAAAAAGGCCAGGTCCAAGTATGCACGTATAAAATGTCAGTTTCTTCATTGAATTTTCAGTAAGAAAAACTTGCTAAACAGTAATCTATGTAAGGACAGACACACTGTCTGTCTGGTTTCCTCCTTTCCCTAGGACCTAGAATAATCTCTGAATTATATGGAGATAATCAATGTGTAAGAAATGACTGAAAAAATTAAAAGTGGTTTTGGGTGTTGTGAGTAGACCTATCTTTGTGGCAGAGTTCAGGTATGAAAAACCTGATAGAAAATATTAGACACAGAAGTAGGATCTTAGATTTATTTACCTTGAAGGCAGGGAAGCATCACTGAAAACCCAGAAGCAAGGTAGTGATGAGATGAGGTGGAACATTATGGTAATTATTCTGGCAGTCAGGTACTGGGGAAAACTGAGGAGGGTTTAGACCAGATAGTGGAGCTTGTGGTTGGGTGGGGTGGGGTGAAGGGAGAGACAGAGAAAAGAGAGAAGGGGATTTGTGAATGTAGAATCCCAGGACCCAGTGACTGACGCAGAGTGAACAAAGCAAGGAAGGAATGTGACAGCTCCTGGAAGTCAGAGGAAGGTAACAGAGCTTCCAACCGACACGAACAGCGTGAGCAACTACCCTGAGGAATTTCCCAGAACAGGAATCTTTCTGCACTGAAACTAACAAAGTCCCAGGCAAACTAAGAATAGCTGGTCATCCATTCCATTTCACCTAGATGGACTCCAGTGACTAGCATGCCCAAATAAAAACATGTTAAAAGTTGGGGGGAAATAGGCTTACAAAAGTAGAGAAAATCTAGGATAGAAAAAAAGGGTGCGGGGGGAATAGGCTTAGGAAAGCAGAGGAAATCTAGGAAAGAAAAAAGAAAGTAGGGCTTATCTGTGCAGCGGTATATGGTAGAATTGTCATAACGTGTCCATTGGTGCTGGTTGTACTGATTTATGTGTGTCTTCCGAGAAGTCTGTGGGATTTTCGGAAGTTCCTTTGCCTCTAGACTTTCCTTAGTGTTTTGTATAATAGCAGCCTGGGAACTATCCTACAAATGTGTGAGGAAGATTTGCCATGAACCAACCATTGTGGGCAAGAAAAATTATTAAGACACGTGTACCTGCCTTCCAACACAGTCAAGACCCTTACAGCCTGAGCAGACCTGGGGATGCCTTGTAATGCTGGACAATGAACTTTCTTCCTGCCGTTTGAACGAGAGGCACTTGGTAGTCAGAGAGTCACATCCTCCATTCTAGCAAAAGTACCCTTACCAAAACCTAGCAACAGTTCCCTTCAGAGTGATTCTCTGCTTAGACTATCTCAACATGTATCTCTCTGCTTTGTACTTAAGCAAGTTTTGTACTTGCTTGTTTAGCCGTACTTTAACCAGTTAAACAAGCAAGTGTTAACCTTGAAGGGAATCTAGAAGTCATCTCATTTAGCTTGTTTTGAATTTTGATTCTGTTGCTCTATATCATTTTTATTCCCTTTTATTTAGAATAATTATAGTTACACGATGTTGAAACATGCATATTGTATTATCTTTATAGTTTTGAAATTCGGAGCCGACTGGCATTTCTGAGGAGCACACACAAGACTTCGCTATCTAGCGGTGAGGTGAAGTCTCATGTTTTGGGGTTTCTGAGTCATCAAAGATGGAAAGAAGATAGGAAGACAAATTCATGGTTATACAGTCACAATCATAAACTAAGAATTTTAGCTTGGAGACACGAACAAGTAACCAAGTACAGGTAGTACAAGCCAGATGGTCAAAAGATCCTAACTCAAGTCTCACCTTTGCTAAAGGGTAATTGAGTGAACTTGCAGCAGCTGCTTGATGGATTCGACTTCCATCTGATCACCTACTTTCATTCAGCCAGTCGTTTGTTCATTCAATTGATGCTTATTGAGAGGGTTGGGAGGAAGGGAGTGAATACAGTACGTGCCGTGCACTGCACGAGACTCTAGAGCAGGGCTGCTTCATCTCGGCACTGTTGGCATCTGGGTTGAATACCCAGTTGAGTTTTGGTGGTATTGCAGTAAGTATTGAGAAACGTGTACAGAAATTGGCTCTTGGAGTCTACGTCGTAGAAATAACGAACGGCATCTTCGGAATGCCGCTTCTGGACTCAGTGAATTCTCAACTGTTCTTCGAAAGGTCAGCCTTGCTGCCTCCCATCTGTGCCTGTCCCTGAAGCAGCTGCAACGGGGTCCGATTGGCCAGGCCTGGAGAGTGTGCCTGCCCAAAGCTGGGGCCAGAAGGGGAGGGGCCCTCTCACCCAGCAACAGGCGCTCGTGCGGAGGGATGGTGCCCCCAGGAAGGAGCTGGCCTTCAAGGTTCACTGCCGTCACCTACAAAGCCTCTTTGCATCTGTGGCCACATTCAGTCCCCCAGTGTGTGGTGCAGGTGGGCAGACCTTATGGGCATCTTCACTTTCTAGACAAGGCCGTGGAAAGGAGCGATTTGTTCAAGCTCACAGGGCTGTAAGTGACAGAGCCAACACTTGAATCTGGACCTTCTGGTCACAAACTGTTATTTTCTTCTTGTTTTTCATGGTCCTTCCTGAGCGTCTTCTACCCACAGAGGGATTTGGGGAATCTACATTGTAAAAGCAGAAGGTAAATAGAAAACGTTGCAGGGAAAGCTGGATACTGGAGTAGATTGTAAAGGATCCACCTTCCAGAAACAAATTAAAAATCACTTGAAGGACGTGACATGATTGGATATCAAAAGATGAGAAAAGCTGGGCTCGGTGGCTCAGCCTGTAATCCCGCGCCTTTGGGAGGCTGAGGTGAG
>NW_007245879.1:800290-867171 GCF_000164805.1 Carlito syrichta
ACTCAAAAAAAAAAAAAAAAAGAGGAGAAAATGTCAGTGTAGAGGTAATGACTTGGAAATGAATCTGTGGGAGATGTCACAGAGCTCTGAGAATCTTTCCTCAAGTCAGGAGGCAGGAAGTTGAATCAAATGAAAACAGAAAGTTGGATGCAGAATTAATGACAACAGACACAGTCACCATAAGCTCCAAAAAAGGGCGGGGGGGGGAGCAGGAAATCCACTGTAGTGAGAATTTTTTTTAAACACAGGAAATGCTTCAAGTTGGCAAAAAATAGGAGTGATCCAACTTGTCTTTTGATGTCAAAGGACAGAAAGCTGATTTAAGGGAGATAGTGGATGACTTCAGACTATGAAGATGCTTGCGAGGTGGAGAAATGAAGTCTGTAGAATAAGAACTTTAAGAAGACAGCGAGCTTATGAATTAAAGCTGAAAAGAAGAAAAAACATAAAAGCAGTGGGGCAGTAAGATGCCCATGTTTGAGGACAGACATGAGGCTACATTGACAGTGTAATCCGGGCTCAACTTGGAGTCAGGGAAAGGGCAGAGGCTATTTCTTTTGTGTACAAAGCTGATTTCTAATCTTTGGACTCCTGGGTGTGGAGCTTTCTCCATTTAACTCCTGTGAGCGAGCAGTCTGTGTGAGCTTTTCATGTCCCTGGGAGTTTCTCTCTGACCGAACAATACTTTCCAGCTGCAAACTGTTCTGCGGCATAAAACATCACGGGGCAAAGCACGTGCTTGGAGGGCCTCCCCCCGGTCTTTTGGAAAAGCCGCCAATGCTACCCAGGTCCTTCCCCGACTTGGCGAGAGTTGTGAGTCTACCCCAGGAGCAGCTGGCTTGTCTCTGGTTTTCCATCTCTTGCCCATTTTGGCCTAGAAACTTGGACCGGTCACTGTTGTCTTCCTATGAAATTAAATGCAATTTTGTTTTTTTTCCTGGGCATTGAATGACATTTTACGCTCACCGTGCTATGACGCATATGATGGTTCACTTATCACACGGCCAGAGATTTGAGGATTTCACATTGTAGACCCAAAGCTTATCTAATATGACAGCCCCGCCCCTGCCACCCAGGGACAGTTACGGTATAATTCCAGGAACTGTTGCACGAAGGTCCCACTGCATGTCCTTGGGTGCAGCTCTGGTAAAACTGAAAGGTGACACAGAACTTGTAGAGGAGGGGTTGAAGAAGACCCGGGGCCCCAGATCTATAACACATGCCCCTGAATCCAAGGCTGTGTCACCGCCCTTAAAAGTATACGAGTCTTGAGTTTCCAGTTGTCACTGCATTTCTGTACTTTTGAAAAGCTGTTGAGATACTTGGAGTATGAAAGACGCTATATAAAACCAGCTTTAATTCTGTACTATTCCAGTAATTTGCCTCATAAATACTTCTTGAAGTGGTGAAATACTTTTGGTCGTAGAAATAAAACTTATGTATTCATGACCTAGGTATTATTTCATCTTCTTGAAAGTCAGAGGACGCCGCCTGTGTTTATGTTGCTGAAATAAATCTGCTGTAGGTAATGTTATAAAGGTTGTTAGTAAAAATGACAGTGTTGTTGGAGCTAGCACTATGATGTGTTGTATTTTCCTCACGTTTACTGAACTTTTTAAGTGCTTTTTGTGGTTGTTGTAAGCGAATTGGCTCAAATTTCTCCTCCTTAATAACTAGTTATATTTCCCCTAAATCTCAGGGTTTGATAGATGGCTGGAGACGTTGGCATGACCTTATGACCAAGAGAAAGAAATGGGAATGTCCATTGAAATAGGCTTCCAAGTCACTACTGAGGAAACAGCAGGAGCCCAATTTGGATTTAATGACTTCACAAGCCCATATTGGCCAACAAATTGCATCCCTGCATAGTGCATTTTCCTGATCTAAGCATGTCTAGGAACAATTCTGTTATGTTGCCCCTGTGGAAGCCATTGCTGCATCTGGAAGATTACATGAGAAACTCAATACTTGAGTTATAAAAGTTAGAAATGATTTTCAAGCCCTGTAGCAACGTGGGTAGCTATTTTAACAAGAAAACTTGTTAAGAGTATAAAAACAAAACGAAGATAGTCTGTGGAATGCCCTGTATAGTATAGTGATATTTTGAGAATTCCTTTTATTACATCTCTGCACGGGGAAAATCTAAAGAACTGAGAATAAACCAACCAGTTAAATGTTCACAATAATAAACTAAAATGAGATTCGTGGTGATCATGAATGTGAATATGGGTGTGAGTGTGTCCGTGTGTGTTGGGAGGGTCTACAAATGGAACAACTTGCCATGTCCCAGGATATACTCTTTGTCACAAAAGACTATTTGCAATGTATCACAAAAGACTAGCTTCTGATGTTAGTGTGGATTATTCATCTAATTCAGCTGTTGACTTTGAGACCTACTGGTACTGAAGAATAAGGTGTTGGGTGCAAAGGAATGCAAGCTGTGGACCCTGTCCTAAAAGATGGGGTAGTGAAGATTACATGTTCAAAACTAAAATCCCACCTGGAATGCATTTTTTAGGATCATATACTAGAATATAGAATAGGATTAACTAATATTTCCATGGGCATAATCAGATTTAGACTATCCATCTTCAAAGGAACTTTAAATACTTGCTTTTATATGCCTAGTAGCATAATTTTCACACACCATAGTGGCCTCAAGTTCAACAGCCAGTCAATAGCATAAGTAGGGACACCACTGCCAATGCGCCTGTGAACTCTATAACACCACTGTGTGCCTCTCAGTTCCACTGGTTCTTTACTGGGATTTTTTCACTGTAGAATTATCCAAAGTAAAAACCAACCAACAAACAAAAACTCAGGGTTTTTTGCAACACCTAGAGCCATTCAAGAACATCTGGCATTAAAACTCTTGGTTTAAACAAGCCTGTCTGACCCACGTGAGGGAGCACTGAAGTACCTTAAGACTGGGAGGGGCGTCTTACAAGCACCCAATGGGTGTAAGTGGTTAAAAAATAAAAGGCCATTCCTGGTCTGGAAAAAAGGAGGTTAGAATGTGACCTTTCTGAATTCCAATACACTAATGATTAGATCTCTAAAAGGTTTAAAAGATATTGACGACCATAGGCCATACACTTTTTTTAAAAAGTGTATTTTTTTCATGCTCTAAGTAATACATGTTCAATATAGAATATCTGGAAAACAGAAGCACTAAAGAAAAAATTACCCATATTTTCAATACCCAAAGATAACCACTATTGATGCTAAATTTCTTTTAATACTACATGTTAGTAATCTCTCCAAAAAAAGTTTCTCATTTTTAGTTACATATCGTACTTACAATTTGAATGATACATTTCAATCTGAGTGATATGTTGTAGGATTGCAACCACTTTGTAACCCTTGTACCCTGATATACCACAGAGTTTGCTATGCAATGAATGACAGATACCTTGCTTGCAAATAAGAGCATCCTATATAAAATTCCAATAAGTTCCTAAATTTTTAAAAAAATAAAAAACATATAAAATAAAACCTATTTATTAAAACAATGTCAGGCTTATCTCAATCTATGGGAATACCGAGAAAAAATAAATGACGATCCAGTCTGAGAAGAACAAGGGCAACAATGTGGTTTAGGATTTGAAGCCTGAGGCCCCAGTGAGTCTCAGGCCCATTTAGTGACTGTATAACCCCAAGCATATCAATGCAGCTTCCTGAGCCTCGGTTCACGGTCTACACAACGGAGGAAATAAAGCTTTCCCAAAAGCATGTTAAGAATTGAGTGGCATATTGTACGTGGAATTGTGCTACAAACTTTAGAGAGTGCCTCCAATGACACTGGCTCGTCATTTAGTAAGTCTAACTCAAGACTTAGTTCTCACATTCAATTCGTTGTTGTTTTTTTTTTTGAGTTGGAGTCTCACTCCGTCGCCCAGACTGGAGTGCAGTGGCCACTCCCGGCCCCCACAGCTTCACCTGCTGGGCTCTGGCGATCCTTCCACCTCAGCCTTCCAAGTAGCTGGAACTACAGATGCGCACTACCACGCCCGGCTGATTTTTGATTTATTGTAGAGATGAGGTCTCGCCAAGTTGCCCAGGCGGGTCTCGAACCCGTGGGCTCAGGCAATCCACTCACCTCAGCCTCCCAAAGCGTGGGATTACAGGCTGAGCCACTGAGCCCAGCTACATTCAATTCTTCAAATTGAATTACGGGTCTCTTTATCTTTCGCTGCACAATGGTTCGCAGAACCTAACTTAAAATTAGCACTACTGACAAGGCCTGTCTTCCAAATTAAAAAACTTCAGAGCTGAATTCTGTGCTTAGATTTGAACATCAACAGGGCAACTCTTCTCGTTAATAATAGCCCTGAATGCAGTTTTATTTTATCTTTTCTGTAAAAGTGACTGTTCAAAATTCTCAAATCTTTCAAGGTGGGCACCACTGAATATAGTTTTAGTCAGTGTCATAGTGTCAATTCAATCGACATCAGCAGTGTCTGGTTGGGCTGGCTTACAGTGTGAAACAAGAAAGTCCCCTCTGAATGGCGGGCCTTTGTACTAACTCTTTCCCGTCCTTCTCCCAGCCTGGCACGGATCCTCACATGATGGGGCCGCAGCTGGAGGAGCCACTGCCGCTGTGAGGTGTCAATGCCCCCTGGGGGGCCATGCAGACTGCGGCATTCCACCCACCACGGTGCTCGTGCCTCACCTGGGGACAGCCCGGGGCTCCTCTTGGGCAGCCCAAATACGTTTGACCAAGACACGGCCCCCAGCCCTGGAATAAGCCTCTGGAAAGGGGCAAAAAAGCAAAGGAATGAGATTTTTATCCGATGCCCTTTCATTGTGCAGCTATCATGAAAATCAAAGATTCCAGAAAGCTTTTCTCTGTGACTTACAGTGCTTACTCTGGTCCAGTCAGCCCCAACTGTGTAAGTTATGCCTAAGTTGGGGCGCCTTCACCTTCTCGGTGTCTTTGTCAGACTGTATGTGTGTCTGCCCGCCCCGATCCACTGGGAGACCTTGCCCGGCCACCTGTTTTCAGAGTCTCCCGCCTCTGGAGCGTTACATCATCGCCTCTAATCACTCAGCCTCTGCTTACCAAGGACTTCTCTTATCTGTCAGGACACAGGAATAATGGCTTTTTCTTCCTCGGCAGGCACTGCAGGCAGTCTCTTTCCTCTAAGCTCTGTTAAGCTGAACTTCTATCCTTTTCTCTCAACACTAGCCAAAGGTGCCAAACACTGAAATTTCTGAATAACCTTTCATTGACTGGTAAACAGTGCTTCTCTTGGTCAGGCGGAAAAAAGGGAGAAGTATCCGCCATCCTTCTCCTGAATCAGTCTGTTCTTTTTCTAGGGTTATCGCTCAGCCCTGTGGAAGTATCCACCATTCAAGCTTATTGGAGAGTTTCCTCTTCCAGTCTCCATAGCAAATATATGACTTTATTCTCAGAAGACATATATCTGCGATGACATTTGATTGATTATTTAAGAAATTTTGTAAAGAAAAACATTTGCAGAGAAATTCATTCATTCGTTCACTCGTTCACTCCGTAAAACTCCACTGGGCCGCTTGCTAAGCTCATCCTAGTCATTGTGAACACAGAGGTGAACACAGCACAGTCTCTGCCTGAAGCTTCATAGTCCCGTAGGGAGAAAATGTGTAAACAGGGAGATCAGTGCAAGTTATGTTCAAACATTTGGGGAGTGCGTGTGATGGAACTAGCTGTGCTTGGGAAGGTCAGGAAGGGCTTTTCAAAGGCAGGAGAGGATAGCTAGAGATTTAAAGGAGGAGTCAGAGTTCAGCTGGCAGAAAAGATGAGGGTGCAGAGGGGGATCCTCTCTGGCTGATCAGAGGGCGTCAGGCAAAGCCGGGCCATCGCTGGAGAAGTGGCAACTGTGTGATTCGTGGCCTCACGTCCTAGCGTGAGGGGCTTGAGTTGTGTCCTAGGACACTGGCATATTTTGACCTGGGAAGTGATTTATTCCAATGAGCGTTGGTACACATATCCCTGGTGGCAGTTCTTTGCCCTCTTGAGGTAGATTAGACAGAGGTGGAACAGGCACTTCAGGGACGTCAGTCAGGACGATGACGCAGTGTAAAAGGTTCCGAGGAGTCACACAGAGTGAATGACGGGATGAAGGCGTGGCCTAGAAATATGGACTAGGAGACACATTATTGCTATTTTCAGTAAGTTTCAAGTCCTTTGAGCACTTGTTTTTATGTAAACTCGAAAGAAAGGTCATATTTTAACTATATGATTATAAATACTTAATTACAACTGGAACACTAGGATCAAATTTATTTGGTAACTAAAAATATAAAACAAATATATATATAGGTTTATATTTAAATCATACCTTTGGGACAAAATTTCTAAAAGAAATTTTGGAATATGGGCCAAGATTAAGGATTCTGATTAAATATATCCTCTGATTTGAGACCTCATAGAACTCAGATGCACGATGTGTTTTGCCATGGTGAGTGAGAAAAAAACTGAACATTGTAAAGTGATAATGTTTCCGTTCAATAATATGACACAAGACATCATCAAGAGTGAAATGGCAAACCATGGTTCCAGAGAAGACACTGATCCAACAAAGGACTTGTATCGCAAATACAGAAAACAGAATTCTATAAACAAGATTAAGGCAGGCCATGAAATAGGGAAAGGGGCAAAATATGAATTGGTACTTCACAAAAGAGCATACTCATATACTCAATGAACACATCAGAAGGCAGTCAGGATCATTAGTCACCAGTCAGTGCAAATTAAAATCACAGTCTGAGACCCTTCCATGCCCATCAGAATGGCTAAAATGAAAAAGTACAGTGACTCATTAGGATCTAACAACTTCCCATACACTTAGGTGGAAGAGTAAATGGGCACAGCCCCTTAGAAAAACTATTGGAGGATTTCTACTAAAAGCTGAACTTATTTCTACCCTATGGCCCGGCAATTCCATTTTTAGCCATTCCTGCAGAAATGAAATCATATGTTCACCAAAAGTCATGCACGAGAACGTTCAGATTACTGTTATCGTGATAGCCCAAATCCAGAAACAGCCCTAATGTCTATCAGCAGTAAAATAGATAAAGAAGTTGTGGTATATTTTTTTACAGTAGAATCTTAACATTGAGAATGAATGAAATACAGTTACACACAACATCATGAATGAATTTCACAAACATTATGTATGAAAATAAACAACACAGAGAATATATAAAGTGTTGTTTGAATTTATATATTTAAAATTACAACACTGGCACAATTAGAAATCAACCTAATAGTCTCAGGAATGGGAAAGTTACTAGAAGGGGAACATGGTGGCTTCAGGAACTCTGGACACGTTTCTTTCATGAAAATTTACTGAGCTATAGTTACAATGTATGTGCTTTTCTGTTGTATTTAAAGTTTATATTAAAAAGAAAAATGAAATAATATGAGTAACCAGTTTCTACTGTGAACATACAGAAGTCTAATATTGCCATCTCTAAATTAGAATCTAAACATGCTAATTAAACTTGAAGTCACTTAAAGTGGTCATAGAGATATAACCCTGGATAAACCCCTGCAAAACCTCATCAGTTTTGAATTCTTTCTCCTTCTCAACAGTATCATGTGCAATTCTTAAAAGTCAATCTTGTCAGAAATAATTCATCTTCCATTCTCATAATTATGAGTACATTATATAGGCTTGCCTCACGATCCTATGAAACGATTCACTATTTCATGACATTTGAGAAAATGTCATTTTTTTTTCTTTCTTCTAAAACACCACAAAATCTCCCCAACTTTGTTCTCTGAAACGGTTATCTCAGAACAAACTAAACACAAATCTGTTTGGTACACAACAGATTTGAAATGCCTCCTATTTCCATTTCCTCATGGTTTTCTGTGAAATGATTTCCAATGAGTTCATCCCAAATGAGGTAATATGGCTACCAGAAAAGAGAAAAATATCTGCCCATCTGGGCATAGGTGCTCTAAAGACCACATAAATCCCTTCCTGTTCCTAGCTCTTTACAGAAATGTGATTCAAGTTTTGTGTTCTGGAGTGTCTTCACTATTTTTAAAACAAGAATGGCTTTCATTTCACTGCCATCTTGACAATTTCTTATAAAAGAATAATCTATCATATAAAAATACGATTAAGAATTTGAAAATAATGATACGATATGGGTCTCTTTTCCTTTTTTAAAAATTTCACTTTATAATAGCTATAAACGAGAGCGGGGAAATTCAGTCACAGAGGCCCAGGCCAGAGAATCACACTTGAGAGAGGCTTTGCCCATCGTCCTTGGGAATGTCCAGCAGGTCACAGAACTGGGGCTGCAGGCTCGACCTTGACTGTGGGCCTTCTCACACGCAGACTCCCGTCAGGAAGCCAACTGCTTCGCTGAAATGCAAGAATGAGCATGCTGGGGCTTTCTCTATTTTTCTCTGAAGTCATGTTCATTTTCTATGCCTTATTCTCCCAGCATCATAAATCGATTTCCTCTCAGGCGTCCACAGTTTAAAGTCTCTTGTTTTGGGAAGTTTATTCGTGTCGGGACATGCAGGAGTCAGTTGTCTCAGACACCAAGCAGATCACTTAGCACCATTCCTCGCCATCATCTCTAAAGCAGTCTCTTCTCGTTCATTAACCTGCTTCTCTAAAGCCTCGCGTGCTCAACTCACTTCAAGTCTAACCATATTTAGAGATTTTTATCTCTAGGGCTCCACAGAGAATTCCAGATTTTTCTAATCATATTGTCCCATTATGTACAATCTTTGCTTTAGGACAGTTTAGACAGCCTAAGCTGGTTTTTTTTTTTTTCTGGTTTTAATGGGGGGAACAAAAAGAACTGAACCTGTGTCCTGACCTTGAGATTGTATTTTCTCCCTGATGAATTGCAGTTTCTGAGAAGACAAGGTTGGAGACTTGCCTCACGAGAAGTCTTAACCCCAGCTAGGGATTCCACGAGCGGGCTGGCAGCACCTTGATTATTACTGCCCTTTCATTTCCAGTTTTGTTTGGAAGTCAGAAACATTTGTAGAAGTCATTTGGTCTATACAATACAATACATGCATGCGTGTGTGTGTGTGTACATGTGTTACTCTTGGGCTATCATCCAAGAATGTAAACTCCATGAGGGCAGAGATTATACCCATTTTATATCCTGGGCTGTGGTATCCCCAGTGTCTAGAAGAGTGCTTGGCACATAGTAGCTGCTCAAAACCTACATTCGTGAGGGTTCATGAATATCATTGAGTTTGAAAGTTTATTGTCTTTTGGGAAAAAACTGTGCTGTTTTATTTTATTTTATTTTATTTGAGTTGGAGTCTCACTCTATCACCCAGACTGGAGTGCAATGTCCGCTCCCGGTCACCACAGCCTCGACCTGCTGGGCTCCGGCGATCCTTCCGCCTCAGCCTTCCAAGTAGCCGGAACTACAGGCGTGCGCTACCATGCCCGGCTGATTTTTGATTTATTGTAGACAAGAGGTCTCGCCAAGTTGCCCAGGCGGGTCTCGAACCCGCGGAATCAGTCAATCCATTCACCTCAGCCTCCCGAAGGCATGGGATTACAGGCTGAGCCACCAAGCCCGGCTAAAACTATGCTTTAAATTGTACTTTAGACAGCACGTTTTGTGAGCATGTACTGCTTTTTGATGGAGGTACACCATTGTCTCAGCCAGGGAGAGACAAACTTTTTCTTAAAGAGCCAAATAGTGAATAGGTTTGTCTTTACAAGCCCTAAGGACTCTCTGACAAGTACTCAACTTTGCATCAGGACTTAACTTTTCAGCAGCAGCCCAAAAGTAGCCACAGAAAATATGTAAATGAATACACAAGCATCCAGCCCATCCGTCTCTTGCTTTTGTATAGCCCTAGAGCTAAAAAATAATTCTTAGGTTTTTAAATAGGTTTGTAAATCAAAAGAAGAATGATATCCCATGACACTTGAAAATTATATAAAATTACAATTCCATGTTCATAAATAAACTTTTATTGGAACATAGCCATGCCCATTTATTTATGTATTGTCTATGAATACATTTGCATTCTAATATGGAGCTGAGTATTTGCAAACACTAAGCAAACTACACAGCAGAACCTTTAAAAGAAAAAAGCCTAGAACTGATGGGAAATTTTTCTTTACAGTCTCTGGTCATATCCATCTTCATATCTTCAAAACATGTGAAAAGTTAAAAGCTTTAGTTTTGAGCGGTCTACAACTCCTACAATTAAAACTTGGTAATGACACAAGAGAAGGAATAGTATGTTGTTCCGTACTGGTTGGTGAGATCTGTAAATGTAGAGCACAATTCTTAGTTACCTATTCCAGTTGATTCAAGAATCAGATACATAAATAAAGCCCACAGGTGATGAAAAGAGTTGCATAAATCAACTGGGTTGGGTTCCTCATCTCTCTATCAGCTTTCTTGACAAGTAAATTGAAGTGAACTTCTCCTTTTATCTTCTGATGCAATTGAAAGTGCTTATGAAAAACCTAGGAAATCTGTACATAAGTTAGTCAAGAGCTAGCTGTAGATTACTATCTTCTAACCGTCAAAGTCAAATGGGCTACTTATGTGCATTAGGACAAAAAGCAAACTAAAGTGTGTTTCTTGCAAAGTGTGAAAAAGTGTTAAAGTTAGGCAAAGTATATTCAAACGATAAAAATGAAAGGATGTGAGCTTTCTCCACTTAGAATACGTGCTTCGAGAGGACAGGGACTATCTCTCATTCATGTTGATGTCCTCGGTGCCTAATAATTTAACAGAAGATTAACTATGTCCACATAGCATTCATTTGATCAACAGATAATCGTTTGATTGCTTTTCTGCACTAGTGCCGTGGGACATAGAGATCTGTAGAAGACTGTCTCTCTGCCCCTCAGCAATGCCATAACTGAGGAGATAACGTGTAAATAATAAAAGCAGGCACGATGAAAAGTTTTAATATACATTGACACTAAAAGGCATGAGAGGGCAACGTCTTAGGAAGTGCCAAATAAGTGATACAGGACACAAAGGCAGCCATAGTCACGGAGAGGAGTAGTCACTGGGGTCTTGGGAAACTGGGAGAGGCTTCCAGGTGGAGGGAAGACCCGCAGATGCACTTAACGGTAAGCACTTTGCTGTTTTGCAAATACTTGTCCATATAGGGTTCTTGGTAACATCGTAACACATGGAACCATTTCAGTAACCCCTTGGCATACTTACCAAACAACCAATTTAGGCTTAGCAGCAAGTATTCTATGACAGATAATACAGATTCCCATTTTCAAGGAGCTGAAAATCCAGTGCAGGTGATAACATTTACCCAGATAGCTATATGACAGAGCAGAGTGGGACTTAAAAAAAAACAACCTTGATGCCATGCTGTCTCACTGAAAATCAAATTCAGTATCATTACTGTTGTCTGAGCGATGTGATCACTCACCGTCCAGCCTCCCCACATATATTCTCTCGATCACCACAGCTCACCAAGGTTGTGAGAGACCTAGGGTCAGGCACAGCACAGTGTCACTGCTGCTCCACGTCGCGGACCGAAGCAAGTCTTTTGGCTAAATTGAAATCATGAGACAGAGGTACACACTGCCCACCGGGGGAGGGCCCTGAAAAGGACCAGGGCCTGAAAGCTCCCACACGGCCAAGGACGTGGATGAAGGAAAGGCTATGGGGTCGATACCAGATCACATACCAATTTATGTGATTTTTTGTTCTTCTGTTCCCAGTCACGCTCATTTCAAATTCGTCGCTTCCTTCGCTTCCCTGTAGTTGTTCGCCACTTACACGTTCTGGTCACGTCCGTGACCACATGGCCATGTGTTTGGCCTGGAGAAGCACGTTTTGGCCACACTGGTACTGATAATTAGCTTTTGGATGTGTGTTGCCCCTCATCAGCTGTAGGTGCCTGGAAAACGTGTCTCTCATTTCGTTTGAAACGGCCTGGAGAGCCTCTCCTCCATTGCTGCACAAAGTAAACAGCCTACAAATGCTCGTTTACTGGTTGCTTAATTCCAGTTTGAAATACGGATGGTCAATGTATTTTCTGATGATCTGGAAGTATTAATACTCAACATTTTTCAAAGTGACTCACCTGCATCAGTTAAACTGACAGACGTTATAGAACCAAATCGCAAGAGACCAGAATCACCAGACTTTATTCTTTCACATCCATAAATATGATATTTCTAATTTTAAAAACAGAAATAAAGACTGAAAGCAGTGTCCCCAGACTTTAATGCATGTTTGAGTCACCTGAAGAATCTCCGTTAAATACAGATTCTGTTTGGGGAGTCTAGGGTGAGCCCTGGCAGTTGACATTTCTAATGAGCTCCCAGAGGAGCCTGATGTTGTCAGTGCCTGGACCATACTGAATAGTAAAGGTCTAAAGAATTCAATCATATTTCTTCCTGAATAAAATTCTTATCCATGAGTCATGTAATAACTACATTTAAGAAAAATTATGAAAATTACCCCAACATATAGATTATTATATTTTTTCATATATCAGAATATATCAGAATCTAGCTATAATTTTATGTACTGGAAATTAGTAGAATTTGTATTTTGGAAATTGATCTCTAGTCCAAATAAAATCATATTCATCAATGAACAACTACATTATTGCTTTATCATAGACTCGGGTTGCTGGCAATGAAAGTAGAATTACACCTGGACAAGTAAATTGGGTCAACGCTCATGAGAATTTATAGAATTTACTGGTAATTCAGTATTTCTTACTTCATAGTAAATCATCGATTGTTGTGTTCATCTGCTAACAAAATGTACTGATTTACTTATAGAATAATGTTCAACATATTTTGGGCAAAGAATACTTGTTCTTTTATTCATTACAACATATTTAGTACTTACTGTGATATGACATGGTGATAGGTCAAGCAGACGGAGATGAAACAATGAAAGATGACCCATATACCTGTTCTCAATGGGTTTACACCAGGGAACAAAAAATGGAGAAACAGGTAACAACAAATACATGCAGGAAGCGCTCAATTCCTTAAGAAATGAACAGAAGTGCTAAGGAAGCCTATAAAAGGAAGCTGAAGGAAAACAAGAACATACCAAAATAAGAAAGTATATACATATATTCTGGGGATGCCAAAAACTATATACACATTTCAAGAGATGTTATCTGTGTATTACTTTTAGTTCGCTGTAATTAGGAATGTCTGGATGCTGATGGTAACCACTCTGAGCCCCTCTTTTGATTGGAGAAGTCAAACATGACTTGGATTCACCTTTTGTTATTGGTATATATAGGGTATTGCAATTTTAATAGTTTTATCCTTTCTTAAAATGTGTATATTTTTGGCACACAGAGAGAGAATATATATGATACACACATATATACACACATATATATGTATACACACACACACACACACACACACACACACACACACATATGGAAAGAGAGAAAAAAAAGAGAAAGACCCCAGTAGAATGATTAAAACAAGAATCCCTCAGCCAGGGTCCTGTCTAGAAGCTTTAATGTAGTAAGCTCAGCATATGGCATCAGTCCTGGGTAGAAGTGTTCAGTGTTCTGTATATTTCAAAATGTATTGAGAGAAAGGAAGTACGATGAAATTCCATTTAAGCCCAAGAAACCCAACTGATGAATTTTGGTAGCACCTTCCACATCTGTTCCTGCCTGGACATCTGCTTTTCCCACCATCTTTCTCAGTTTGAGGATCTGTAAAATGAGGTGATCTTCAGTACACAGAACCCTGTTCAGAATCTATTGCAGCCCCGTACACTACTTGGAAGACATGATTATTTAGACTAGTTTGGAGAAGAATAAAAATGATGATAGAAAATGCAATCAAAGCGAAGATTCGTGTAAATAGGATTTGGGGATTTGCTCACTGGGGAAAGACCATAGGGGAACCTTGATTTTACTGTGAATTTTAGGCTGAGGATAGTGAACAGCTATCTGCTGATCAGAACAGGGCATGAAGGATATACTCCAGCCAGACACATAAGCCACACCTGTCCACATGTGCCTCTGGCCGGCATAGCTTGGTCCTCCAGGAGTGCACAAGACCAGGGCAGGTTTCCACTGCTCCATCACTGGCCAGGGAGATGTGCCAACCTTCGAGATCAGTATGTTCAGGTTCTGGCCATAATAGCATCAAGTGGGGCCAGGTGCTCTCTCAAAGGTGCCTGGCCCCATTTCACTTTTGATAGTCTGTGTACAATTTCTAGGCTTCCTTGACAGCCAGAATTGTGAGCTTGGACAGGGACCAGTTCATCACAGCACCCTAGCCCAGGACCATCTTCCCAGTTTGGGTCTCCAAGCCAGTACAAAATACTATTATGTCCATGTGCTTTTTCAACCTAAAAAAAAAAAATTATAAAAAGCCAAAAAAAACCTTTATTGCCCTGAAAATTGTTATTCCTTCCTCTTTTCAGTGGGACTAGAAGGTAATTATGTTTGTTTAGAGAGCTCATTATTATGCAAAGTAATTTTCAGCACCACAAAAAAATGAAGGTGCTGGGATTCATCACATCTGAAGTATCATTATAATTTGATAGAAA
The DNA here is from genome assembly GCF_000164805.1 of Carlito syrichta. Classification (NCBI taxonomy): domain Eukaryota; kingdom Metazoa; phylum Chordata; class Mammalia; order Primates; family Tarsiidae; genus Carlito; species Carlito syrichta. Next base: position 814,811 of record NW_007245879.1, read on the forward strand.
TGCATAACAATAGGGGAAGATTCTAGGAGTGCGGCTGTAAGTACAGATGTATTTCTTCACAAGAAGCAGTTGGAAGTTCCTCTGCATAAGATCTATTAATTCTTGGGGCCAAATTTAAGCATAGCCCAGATATCAGAACACCTGTTATTTTGTCATTTGTTCATCACCAAATTCAGCAATCTTCGGCTAAGGGCTCATAGAGAGTATTTATACATTCTCAGATCTATCCAAACATTGTCCATGGATTAATCCATTACCACTGAAACTCTGAATAAGCACTGTAACTTGGTAGGTAACCGGTTTGAACCACAGATCAGCAGCTACGGCTAATAGAAATAGACCCAAGCACCGTGCCCAGCAAAGCATGCAGCCCTGGAGAAAGGCTCTCCAGATACAAGGATATTGGTAACAATGGGAATTGTAAGAGGCCTCTGAAAGGGTTGCTTCATGAAGTGCGTGTTCACCATAGCCCTCCTTCCTTTGGCTTGAAGAGAATCATACTTCTCCTTCTCAATTCCTGACCTGGAGAGCTTTTCTTGCCTGAGATACACCACAAACACTAAGGATATGTCTCAAACAAATTCTCTAACTATGTCTTAGATAAACACACATTCAGGCACTTAATTTCCGTGGAGCAGGTGATTAATGACACCTTTTCTTCTTTCCAAAGATCTCATGTTCAACCTCCTACCCATCCACATTTTTCCAGCTAGCAAATATACATACATAGATGAGCATAAACACTCATATACAAAGTGGAAGGAAAGTTTGCAAACATTCTCTAAAGAAATTTAGCACAAAGCACCTTAATTTCTTGACCCTCTGATATGCTAACTTCTTTCACAGCACAGATTTATAGCATGCCCATTCCTTGCTACAGATAAGACTTCATCCATTTGTTGTACAATCCTTGATTTGGTAACAGCTTTATCGAGATATCAGTAACATACCTCACAATTCTCCACTGAAGGCATACCACTCGATGGTTTTTAGCAAATTCAGTGTTTGCCGCCACCATCGCGACCCATCTGGGAACCTGTCACCTGTGAAATAAGGGTAAACTTCAGCGATCACTGGCCCGTCCTCTCCTCCCACCTCCCCCTAAGTAACCACTCATCTTCCTGTCTCTCTACATTTGCAAATGCTGGACATTTCATGTAAGTGAAATCATAAGGTTTCATAATTATTTTTACTAACTAACTTCACTCAAGTAAATATGTTTCACACTCTAAAACTAAACTATTCTTCTCTGGGTCATGTACCCACAGCGTTTCCAAGGCTACTCTTACAGCTTGCACTTAAAGCTCGACGAATGTGTATACAGTTAATTAGATACTGTTGGCCCTTGAAAAACGTGAGGTCAGCCGGGCTCGGTGGCTCAGCCTGCCTTTGGGAGGCTGAGGTGAGTGGATTTCCTGAGCCCACGGGTTCGAGACCCACCCGGGCAACTTGACGAGACCTCATCTCTACCATAAATCAAAAATCAGCCGGGCGTGGTAGCACGCACCTGTAATTCCAGCTACTCGGAAGGCTGAGGCGGAAGGATCGCCGGATCCCAGCAGGTCGAGGCTGCGGTGGCTGGGAGCGGCTACTGCACTCCAGTCTGGGCGACAGAGTGAGACTCCAACTCAAAAAAAAAAGAAAAAGAAAAATGTGAGGTCACAGGGCACTGAGCCCTGGTACAGTCAAAAGTCCACCAAGAACTATGATTCCCCAAGAACTTATCTACTAATAGCCTACTGCTGACCAGAAACCTTGCTGATAGCGTAGTCAATTAACCCATATTTTGTATGTTATATGTATTATACACTGTATTTTTACAATAAATTAAACCAGATAAAATGTTATTAAGAAAAGCAGAAGGTGGCCAGGCAGAAGTGGCACTTTGGGAGGCCGAGGTGCGAGAGCTGACTGAGCCCATGGGTTCAAGACTGACCTGGGCAACTTGGAGAGACCTCATCTCTACCAATAAAAAAAATAAAATAAAAAATTAGCCAGGCGTGGTGGCATGTGCCTGTAGTTCCAGCTACTTAGAAGGCTAAGGTGGAAGGATCACCTGAGGCCAGTAGGTGGAGGCTGCGGTGGCCGTGAGTGTGCCACTCAGCCTGGGAGACAGAGTGAGACTGACTCAAAAAAAAAAAATCAGAAGAGAAAAAGGGTTACTATTCATTAAGTAAAAGTGGATCGTCCTCATCGTCTTCACATCGAGGGGGAGGAAGAAGAGGAGGAGGGGTGGCTAGTCTTGCTGTCTCGGGAGCCGAAGAGAAGAGGCGGAGGAGGTGGAAGGGGAGGCAGAAGAGACAGCCACACTCGGTGCAACGTGACGGAAACACATCCTCACTTTTGTCCGGCTTGTTTGCCTTTCCCCTTCTCTGAACGTGCTTCCATGTAGTTCCAACCCTTCTTCCACCATTCGCTTTTGCGTCAGTGCTTGCATCATGGAAGGGTCTGTATTGAGAAAAACATTCAAAAGCAGTCTTCAGTAACTGGAATCCTGCCAGATTGTCTGATGTCAATTTTTCTTTTCGTCTATCACTGTTTCTTCCATGTCTTCCTCCTTGTCATCTGGCTTGGTTCAGAAACTCACCTCTGTCAAGTCATCTTCTCTTAATGCTTCCTGCGTGGTGTCTGCTAATTCTTACATTTTACCAAGATTCAGGTCTCAAAACCCTTCGCCCCCACCCTTTCCCCATATCCATAACCTCTTTCATGAGTTCCTTGTCTGGCTCTGTTGCGAACCCTGTGAAGTCATGCACAACATCTGGATAGCTGTTTCCGGCGGAACTTTATCGTTTGGGACTTGATGGCTTTCACAGCTTTTTCTACAGCAATGGTGGCATCTTCAATGGTGAAATCCTCCTAGACTGGGATGATATTCTGTCTGTCAGGCTTTTCTTCCAGGGTGTGGACAATTCTTTCCATGGTGATCCAAGGAAAATGAGCCTTAAAGGTCCTGATGGTTCAGTCCTTGAGACTGAACCAGAGAGACCGTGTGTGTGGGCAAGTAGATCACTTTAGTACCCTACATGTTGAACTCTTGGGGTTCTGGATAGCCGGGAGCATTGTTCGGTGTCAAAAGAACTTTAAAAGGTAGTCTTTTACTGGCAAGATATTCCTGACTTCAGGGACAAAGCATAGATGGCACCAATCCAGAAATAGCGTTCTTGTTGCCCAGACCTTCTTGTTGTAAAACCAGTAGACTGGCAGCTGGTGTTTACCTTTACTTTCAAGGCTCGGGAGTTATCAGCGTTATAGATCAGGGCAGTCCTGAACATAACTCAATTGCAATAGAGCTAGTTCCACCTTCAATCCTGGTATTCACTTCTCTGCTTTACTGATAACTGTCTTTGTGACTCTTTTTTCTCCCCCCAGATTAGGGCACTTTTGCCTGCATTAAAAACCCATTTGGGCAGATATTCTTTCTTCACAAGGATTTTCTTAATGGCATCTGGAAACCTGTGGGCTGCTTCTTGTTTGACAGATGCTGATTCTCCTGTTATCTGGACATTTTTTAAAGCCAAATCTCTTTCTAAAATTATCAAACAATCCTTTCTGGGCATTGCATTCTCTGGCTTTAGATCCTTCACGTACCTTCTGCTAGTTGTCATATAATGACTTGGCTTATTCTTGAATTATATTAGACTCTCTAGGTATGCCTTTTGCACAGCCCTCCTGCAAAAGCTGCATTTTCAGCACAACACACAAATTCTAAAATTAGCTGGATGCTACATGATGGTGATTTCACTAATCTGTTTTCTCTTTATTTGCAATAGTAGCGATGAATCCTTATGCTGGATTCATCTATCTTGAAATGGTGGCCAACCACAGTTATGGACCTCCGTCCATTCTACTTAGCAAGCAAATCTGCTTTGTCTTGTAATGTCAAGACCTACCTTTGCTTCTTGGGAGCACTCCAGCATCGCTGTGGCACTTTGCATGGGTCACCTGACGTTATTCAAGGTTTATAGTATTATGCTAAATGTGATTTTAAAAAAACATGAGATCCATGATAAATCACACTTTACGGCAATACACAATTTACCGGAGAGATCAGCTGCTCACACGGAGATGACTAACATCACATAGTGTTTTAAGTGGTTGCTCACAATACTTGTGCTCACTGCAGTGGCAACAGAGGTTGGCCACAAAATTATTGCACTAGTACAGTGTGTGCTATAGTTAATTTTGCACCATTATAATAATGCATCTTTACCTTCATTTATGTTTCTCTTGCCTGTATCACCATATCCAGGCTATGTTTTTGTGTGCAAGTTTTGATAAGTCTTAACTTTTTATAATAGAGTTGTGTATACTTCATGACAGTACGTGATAAAATAGACGAGTATCTACACGTGTTTTCTAAATTTATGACATTCTTAATTTGGTATTTCTAAGTTACGTGGTTTGTCTGCAAGTTTTTTCAAATTGTTGCAAAGCTCCAAAAAGCTTTCCAAAATATTATATCTGCATACAAGTGGGCCAACACAGTGCAAACCTGTGTTGTCCAAGGGTTAACTGTGTATAAACACAATTTGACCCACCACTGAGGTGAGACATATTTATAACTTACTAGCTCATTGCTGATTCTACAGTCTGAATGTGTCTTCAAATTTTAAAAAGTGTATTTTGATAAATCGTATTTCCAGTTGTCTGTTCATGAAGTTGTTTTGGAACAGAGAAAGTCACTACATTTATCACCAGTAACAATAAATCTTTAAGCTCATAAGAAAAAATAATATCCCTGTCTCCTGTGCAAACTAGGCTCAAAGAGTCACACTTCTTCATTGCCCAGGGACATCGGGGCCTGTGGAGCACAGTGCCTGGTGTCCACCTGGAAGAGTTCGCAAAAGCAATGGGTGAGGGGTAACTGTGGGAATCATGGACATGCTGACCCTGACCCTTGAGGCCAGCCATCCCTCTGCCTACCACAGGCCCTCCCAGCTTTAGGTCATCTTCTTCCTTTATTCAAATCTCTAGTCATAATTCTGCAAATTCACAGTCCTACAGAAAGAGCACCCTACCCTCCCAGTCACTTTCTATTCCCTTATCCTATTTAATCTTCTTAGCCCTTATCACACAACTGATGTTTGTTTGTTTGTTTTCCCTCTCCCTGCCTGAGTATAAATGCCCTGAAAGCAAGAAACATGTTTGTCCATTTCTGTATCCCCAGTGCCTAAGAAATACCCAGATGATAGCATATATTTAATAACCATCTTATGAGTGGACAGATGAATATAAAAAAGAAATTTGACCTTCAGATAAAATAACTTCAAACTAGTGGTGCAGAATTTCTATAGATTTTTTTTTCCAACTCAAAATGCTTATCACTGTTTTCTGGGCTACATATTAGCCATTAACCCTAACATTACTTTGGTTATCCTATAACAAGGATGAAATCCTAGATGAACTTAGGTATAAAAGAATGAGTGATTGGATTTTGATCTGAAGAACACTTTGACAAGGTTAAGAAGAGAAGGTAGATTTCTCATCAGACTAGCTAGCTAAAAACTTGGCAGTGGACATTTTACAGCTGCTGGATCCAGTATTAGGAGCAATGAAGAGGCTTGGTCACTAAGTTCTTCAACAAAGTTCTGCACAGGCAGCCATTGTCTCCTCTTCTATCTGTGCATTCTTTGGTAGAAAAATCGGAAGCTATGGCCATTTTTTTTCACTTGATTCAAACTGTGCTTTTTGTATGTCTTAACATTAAATGAACTGAATTTATGATGTATTGCCTCAGCATATTTTCAGATACGTTTTTACTTGCTTTCAAATCGGTATTTGTGGGATTTGAATACATTGAAATAATGCCGGGGAATATGTGTTTATTGCCAGATCACAAAAATAATGTTCTTTTTTTATTCTTCTGTGGAGAGTCAGTGCTATAAAAAAGCTGTAAGACACACCACTTCTCCACTTCTTAAAATTTAGTAAAATGTGTGAACTATACACTTTCTGCATTACCATGCTAGAATTTGAGCGTTTCATAACCAACTCTGTCCTATAAGAACTTGGGAAGGTCTGATAATCTAAGAGTTTTGAGTCCAAATAAATACAGCATGACTGCTGCAACAACGAAAAGTCCAATACCATCAAAAAATGAAATCCATTCCAATTGATTTTACATGGAAACAAGAGGCAAGAGGCCCCTTCCATCTTGCAGTCACCTCGGTGAGCCCCGAGGCAAAGGGGCAGAGCTGCCGGAGGGGAGGGCTGGGCAGCACCAGGGGGCAGAAGCGAGGGCAGGAAGAAGGCCCCAGACTCCAGAGCCAAGTGCAGAGAGGAGAGGCTCTGAGCCGAGAGCTGGAGCCACAGCAGCCGTGGGTTGTCAGAAGGTGCTGAACATAAACAGAAGTTCCGAGATGAGTTGCCCAGGTGGCCTAGGAGGAGACTTTTTATCTCCTTTGGATGGGGCCGTGCCAGGCTGTGAACAGTGGTTCTGCAGTGGGAGGAAGAGGCAGGACTTGCATTCCTGCTTGTCACTGGCTTTCTCTGCCCTACCAGGCAATCACCATTCCGAGAGGCGGAGACCAGCAAAGGGTTTTGAACACAGTAGGCACCCGATCAACACATTTGTTGAATAATAGATGTAAATTATATCACTCTCACCCCCAATGGATCCTTTAACAATAGGTAATCCACAGAGTATATTTTTACTTTGAAACAAAATACACCCCCTAAATATTTGTCTTACAGAAGCACTTTGAACTGAAAGCAAACACAAAGTTTTCACAGGAAGGATGCTTTGAGAAAGATTTAAGTACCACAAAGCAGTGGTTATTAAGAGAAGGGCCTTCCCAGCCATGATGTTTTAATTGCCACCATTTAGCTGCACAACAATGAGGTGTGGATGGGTCTAGGACTGGCTGGAGAGTTCCCAGGTGGAACCAAATGGAACCACTGTACCGTGGATGTAGAACGACAGATGGAGACAGCCACTGATAGATGGCACCCTGGACAGACTGCTTCAGGGACTAGCTCTGGGTGACTTGACTCAGGCCATTAGCAAAAGAAGTTTGACTCCGGCCAACCTTTCATCAACAAGCGTTTTACTGTGCAATCCCCACAAAGCATTTGAATTAAAAATGAAATGCAATTCAGACTCTGCTTAACCTTTTAGACTTTTTGTTGTTGTTGTTGTTTTAATTCTACCTTTTGTAAAAATAACAAAAACTGCTGATGGTACATGGAGATGTATATTCCTAAGTTGTAAAATAATCCCTTTAAATACTATGTGGTAGTTTGTTTCTTCTTTAGAAATAGCTTTTTGCTGAGTTTAAGTTCATGGAAAGTAAACATGGGTAACCAGCAGTTCTATTCAATTTGGTTTATGAAAAAAATTCTAAAATTATCCAGATGTTACCTCTTAATCAAAGTACCAAAAAATTACGTATTGATCATGCTGGGGTTTCTCCCTGCTTCATGCTGGCTTGTTTGTGAAAGAGAAGTCATAAAAACGCTACCTGTAGGTGATAAAGATTTTTAAAATACTCTTTCTTTTCTCTTTATTAGAGAAAATCCGAAGGGAGTTTTTAATTTGTTTCTTTGTGTTTTTTTAAATGGCAGATCTTATTCAAACATTTTTTTTTAACTTTATATTTTTGCTTATCTCTGAGGGACCACATTGTGAAGAAAGAGCTTAGGAACAAAGATCTTAAACTACATCTATTGTGTTAAATCTGAACTCCTGCACTCAGGTGTCTCCGTTTTCCCCACTTACACAATGGTGAGAATAATGCAGCAGTTGTGAGGAGTAAATAAATGTACATATGCAAAACTCTTAGAACAGCATTGACACATGGCAGGTCAATATAAGAACCAACTTTTCTCCTTCTCGTTTTGTTCTGAGTGGCAGAGTTCCCCAACAGGGCATTATTCATTCTCCTTCTGCAACACATTTCACTGGTAGCACATTGATGTTATGTTTCCAGCATTTGAAATCATCAGGGCTATGTCCTACCCAGTGTCTTCACGTTGCAGCAATTTTATAGACAAATTAAGATGAGTTTTTATTTACGTGAAGGATTGATTAGCACTGTTTTGCACGTGTACCGTTTAGAGTGGGACTTGCCACAGACTGCCCTTACGGCAGTTGTGAAACCTTCAGCCCACAGCCATACATTCACCTCCGCTAATGCCCTCTAGCCCGAGGGCAGGCACCAGGTGCTGGCATGGCCGTTTACACCTTCTGCTGTGAAATGCAAGAGGGCATCTGCAGTCTTTATTACCATATAGACATGTGAGCTGGGCTTGTTTCCCATCCACTTCACTCTCCAACATCTTTATAATTCTGTCTTCCTTTGCCCACTCAAAGAGTGTGTGAGCCTCCGAAGTGTTGGCATGCATGGGTTGTGTGTGTGTCCGCTTCTCTGTGTGTTTTAAGTATGGGTGCGCAGTTCCCTTAGAGCACATTGCTCAGGCTTGTCTGTTCGACCATCTTTGTTGGTCATTCTCTGTGCATAGCTCATGGCATACATGCTCTCAGCATTCACTGTCTTCATGTCATTGTCTCAGTCTATCACTTACATCTCTAGAATATCAGGATTAGGATAGAGTATTATATTATTTTACGGTTGGCACAATCCCTTAATATAGAACCAAATGTATATTTTATTGCTTTATTTTTACTAGATTTATGAACTAGAATTCCTTTACTCAGCAAGCACTTAACTGCTTATAATATGCCAGGAACTAGAAACAGAGTTTGTTTTTCTTATTGTCATTTTTAAAAGGTGGGGAATTAGGACATATTTCTCTTAACTAAAATATAACTAGCGATTTAAATATCTTGTCAACCCTTCATAGGAAAAGCAAGGATTTCCTATCTTGCAGTAAACACAAAGTAAGAAATTAGTGGTGAAAGAAAATGTAAGATTAGATGTATTTTCAAATAGATTAGGGTGTGTTAATGCAGGTAAATGCAAGTTCCCAATAGTGATACATTTAACCTCGACATCAAAGGATTTTCTGCTTCAGAACAAAGGAAAAGTGGGGACAATCCCTCTGGCTCACAGGCTTGTCTCCTCTCACACCTGCCAAGCATGATGTAGTCTGGGTCATGCAGGGGACTTCTGCATTTGCAGAGATGGCAATCTCAGGATTTGGGCTCAGATAAACACTCAACTGCATCCATGTTCTACACTGACAGTGTCACAAAGGTGGGCATGCATAGGGTGCTGCCATTTTTAGGTGAGCTAACAAAGTAAACACCAGCTATTCGGGCAATGCGTCTAAAGCGGCTGATAGAAGAGGAGTTAAGAAGCGGCGAAAACTAAGAAAGAGGTGAGGAAGAACTTCAGCATGGCGGCTCCCTCACAGGCATTTCCTTGGATGCGATTTTCCAAGCAGACTCTATCCTCGTTGGAGTCACATTGCCACACTCCAATATGAGGAAGCAATTAAGCCCATAATAAGTTAAGAGGTGATGTTTTGTTGTGGGGGTTTTTTATCTCACACAGCCTTTGATTTGTTAACTTTTAAAAACAGACAGGAATTTTTTTCAATTACGCCCTGCAAAATACCTTTTCTCATTCTGAGTGTTTAAAAAGCAAACGTATCCTGGACCCAGTGCTTTTGTGTTTACAAATCTGGATATGATTTAGTAAGCTTTAAAGAGATAGCAAGCACACAGTAAGGAAATCAGATTTACATAATTTTCTGCTTGCTTACAGAACACAGCAGTTGAGATTATCTTTTATATTTGGGAAGACTGTTTTAATATGATAAGATGAAATACCCCCTACAGTATACTTGATCTTGCTAGTTTGACTTCTTAAAATAAATTATGGGCTGATTTGTCATTGTGACTTTTAACATAAATTGCTATTATAATCTAAAGGAGCAATTCTAAAGGAGACTGTTTTTTTTTTTTTAACCTCATTTGCATAAAAAGATTTAGGTTATTTCTACATTTATTCTTTTCTCTGTGCAATTTATTTGCTGTAACTTTACATGGCAGGAACAACAAAAATCCATGCTTTGTTCGCTCCATCCATTCTTCTATTCACACGTGATAAGTAGCAAGTAGCAGCTTAAATGGAGAAATGGCTCAAGTAAAAGAAATATGTCAACCTTCCTTTATGTACATAAAAAAGTGTTATTTAAGGGGATGTGTGTGCCTTTTTCTCCCATTGGAAACACAATTAATTGGCAACCTTGGGGAACTAAGAGGAGCCCAGGCTTTGCTCTTTATCTCCTACACGACGCGCGTATGTGTGTGTTTGTATGTGTGTGAAGGCATGTGTTCTTGCAGCTTTCACAGCGACTGTAAATAATGAGTGTTGGGTCCACACGTCTTCTCACTGTAGAAGTGTGATTGCTAGGAAAAGAGGAGGCAGTGCTAAACCAGAGAACCCAAAGGACCCTCTTATGCAACCGTAAGCCTCAGGAGTATGTCAGATGCTCTTGTCCTGATTTCTGCTTTGTTTTGTGAGCATTGTGCTTGGCTAAGCTTTCTGTCACTGTCTCTAAATTCTATCTGTCCACATTTGCCATGGTGCCTATTTTCTGTATCATCTGTATTTATTATTTGACCACAAAAGAGGTGGAAAATGGACATGGTTGTATGCTGTCTAGGATTAGTTATCCACTGAGAAATGTTCAGATTTAGGCATTTTGCATTTTAAAAAAGTACGCACAGGGATGCGCACAGGTCTCCTGGTCAAGCTTCCTGCTTACTGTATATGGAGATTACATATACATACGCATTATCTCATTCAGGGCTCAGCGTGGCATTGAAGTAATCTTGGATTTATAAGTGGATGATGGTTATTTCCTTTCAGTGCAACAGAATGATGGTCTTGACCCCCTGGTGTCTCTGATTGGAGCCTTTATTTTTATTGTTTTTATAGGTGGGAAAGTTTTGCAGAAAACAGGAGTAACAGCTGTAGTGTAGAATGACAACATGCCACCTCAACAAAAACTCAAAGATAGACGAATAGGTTTGCAGGGAGATCTGACACTGTAAGAGAAACTCTGCCTGCCAATCCTTCCCAGGCTTTACAACTTCCTGCTCCAGCAAGAACTCCTCAGAACTTTCCAGCCCTCCGTGAACACTCTTGAAGCTAATGGCACTCACGGGTGTTTATGAGTTGCTCATTTGATACTCTGTCGTCTCCTCTTGACATGTCTTTGGGTTTTTATTTATTTCCAATTTTTGTCCCTTGAGCCTTTTCTGCCATACCACAGTTTATGCAACAAGCCCCGATGTGAAGGAGATTGTTGATTTTCATTTGCTTTCCATGAAACAATGTCCTGGAATTGAGTCGCTGAAAGCAATGCAGATGTCTTCGCTCACAGTTTTGTAGGTCTTGAGTACAGTCTGGCTCCCCTGGATTCTCTGCACATGAGACCCCACACAGCTGAAGTGACCGTGTCAGCTGGGCTGGGCTCTCATCTGTAGATGCTAGGGAAGAACTCACCGCCAAGCTCATTCGAGTTGTCAGGATCCAGTTCCTTGTGATTGTAGGACTGATGTCCACATCTCTTGCTGGCTGTCAGTGGGAGTCTGCTTTCTACTTCTGAAAGTCAGCTGCATCTCTTAACACACACATCTCTGTCCTGAAGCCAGCAACAGTAAAGCAAATCCCCCTCTGGGTTTTAACCTCTGATTCTGCCATCCATGGAGAAAAGTCCCTGCTTGTACAGGAGCTCACATGACTATGCTGGGCCCACCCAGATCATCTTCAGTATTTAAGGTCAACCAACTCGAGATCTTTTATTACATCTGCGAACTCTTTTGCTACAGTACCTAGATTAGTGTTTGATTGAGTAGCCAGGGGAGGAGAAGCTTGGGGGAGGAGAGTTATCTTTAGAATTCTCCCTAGCACACCTACCATGGTGCGATGTTTCCTATGACACTTGGGAAATTCTGTGCACAGGTAGATACTAAATAAATATTTCTTAAGTGAATCCACAAATGAATGAACAAATAAATGATTTTAAAAGATACTTTTAGAAGTCAGATACCTTACCATGAAAATTATTAATAGATAAGACTACGCTTCTAGGTAAAGATTATTTTACCCAAATACTTTGGCTTAGGCTGTTACACTTTATCTTATGTCCATGATTGGGTTGATTCATCATGGAAAGACCATTCATTTACCACTCACTAGTAAGAGTTCATTTAACAAATATCAACCAACTTGGAAAGGATTTTGTTTTCCTTAAAGTCCTAATTTCAGCACCTGAAGGTTATACCCTAGGGTTAAGTTGCTCTCATAAGCTGATTTATACATCACAAAGCACAGTCACAAATATTAGCTCCTCTAACGTAACACTAACACATGAAAATACCCATCCTACAGACAGACATTTGAGGCTCACAGTACTGCAGTGTCTTGATGAAGGTCTTAATGCTTATCCTCAAAATTTTCTAAGAGCAAGTAATTCTGCAAAAGACGGGGGGTACTCATAATGATGTAATCAAAGAATTAAATGAAGGATTTTTTAAAAACAGTCTGGCCATTCCTTCGTGTGTCTCGCACAAATGTTTAATCGCTGTTCTACCCTGTATTTAACACTGGAAATAAATCTCTTCAGAAATTGTAACAGTAAGGTATCTACATCAAGTAGAAGAGTTTCGTTTTTTCAGCATTTTGTGTAACCAGCTGAAAGAGGATTTGTGATGTCTACCTACCAGCGAAGTGATGAAAAGGCAATATCTTCAAATGAATGCCATGCAATTGCATATGTCCCTAATTGGCACCTAAGAAACAGTGGCATTCTTTTTTTTCTTCCACGATTCTGTAGTTTTCCCTGATTTCAAAATGGTTTTTGGAAGCTGTTTTTTCATGATTCAATGACCAGGAGATCAAACTCTATTTACAGACTTGGGGTTTCTTTTCTGCAACTTAAACAACAAACTCAAACACAATTCATGTCAAATGGATTCTAATAAAGATATTTAAAAGACCATTGGAATTAGTGGACTCATATAATGAAATGTTCAGTATAAGGATATGCACCCATTTATGGATCTCATTTTGCATCATTTTTGCTCAACAAGTGTGTTTGTGTTTCTGATGACGCTTCAGTCACAGAACCCTCCTAGTCCTCTCCTTCTCCCAACACTGCTTCTTCTTAGCCCGTTCTCTCACCCAATTCTTTCCATAATATCTACATAGCTTATTTCATTTCATTGTCAGCAAAGAATACAACAAGGCCTTTCTTGGGTGATTTTCCTGTAGCGGCCAAACCCAGATGAAGTCTGAGGTGGTTTTCATAGTCCTGTAAGTGACTTTGAGCTTGACCTAAGTCTTGGTCTTTAGACTCAACTGTGAGTTTTCACAGCTTTCCCTTGTTCCTTAAAGAATAAAATGACATTATGGCAATCTTAAATAGGAAAAACACTCACACAAAAACCATTATGACAAATTGAGGAATATTAAACTAGTCAATTTGCACATTTCATTGAACATTTCAAACCATACAAATTTGAATGCAGCTTTCAGTACACAAATAAGCCAGTTCTGTAACAATAGACACTGCCATTGCATATCAGACATTATGCATAGTGCAGCCACCTATATCAAAGAGATGGGGAATTGGGATTTGTTTTCAATGTTAAATTGAAATCCAAAAAAATTATTATTGTAGCTCAGTAATAAACAGGAGTACTGCTTAGTGAAAACCTCTATTTGTATTATTGGTGAGTTTTTTGTTCCTCATTCAGACATGTGGGTAAGTCTCTCTGTCTTGTTCATATGTGAAGAACATCAAAAGAATAGTTTAAATAGTGTAGACAGGAAATAGTTAAGTATAGGAGATTCCAGAAAGATTAATAGGGACATGCACAGAACTTACCACATCCTTCTCCTTTTATATTTCCAAAAAAAGTATAACAACGAGATATTAACATTGAATGTCTTTTCCTTCTTTGTTAAAGGGAAAAAAATAATCATTTGCCTTTTCTGGTTTTAAGATTCAGAAATGTATACCCAGGTGTGATTATGCGGCCCAGACCTTTTTATAATGATGTGTTTCTAAGAATACGCCAAAAGGTGTGGTTGCTTTCTTAATGGTTGTTTCCTTTAAGTCTTGCACATAAACTTACAGAGAATTTGGGGAATTATCTTTGACAATTAGAATGATGCCAAATGTTCCTATCAGTTGTGTTTATAATTTAGTGTGACATGGAAATGTATATAAGAACACAGCATTTCAATGTGACGTGCTGATTTCATGAGCAGTTACTCTTAGCTCTTGGGATACTATGCAATAGAGAAGTTACTGCAGTGGAATAAAGTTGGCATGTTTATTGTTTTTAAACTATAGCTTTGCTCTCTAGGAATATATGGTTCCCTTAATCCCTTTTCCATTTTTCAAGTTTTCAAGTCCTGACCTCAAGCATGAATAATAAGCCAAAGCTGCTCCTTCACTTGAAAAAATAAAAAATAAAAAAAACACTGCATCTGATGCAGAGATGTTCAGAATACTAATTTTCTGATTTCATGTGTACCTTTGGGAAACTGATGGGTAAAAACCTAGTCTAGACATATAGCAGAATTTTATGAATGCCTATTTTTTAAATTCTAGGCAACATTCCTTTTATACAAATAAATTAACCATCATAACATATTTCTAACATAATAATTATTCAAATGTTAACAATATTTGATCAAGAAATATTTATTGTAAATGTCACATGCCTGCAGGCACTAAAAAAGTCCGGGTGGAGCACACTATGAAAGGAGCCAGAACTACAGGCGTGAGCTACCATACCCAGCTAGTTTTTTATTTATTGTAGAGACGAGGTCTCGCCAAGCTGCCTGAATGGGTCTGGAACCCATGGACTCGGACAATCTCCTCACCTCGGATTCCCAAAGTGCTGGGATTACAGGCTGAGCCACAGAGCCTAGCACCAGCTAATTTTTTAAATTTATTATAGAGACGAGGTCTCACCAAGGTGCCCAGGCTGTTCTCAAGCTCATGGGCTCAGACAATCTGCTCGCCTTGCCTCCCCAAGTGCTGGAATGACAGGCTGAACCCCCACGCCCTGTCCTGATATTTTAAAAAATAATTCTATTATCTCCAGCACATATATAAAAAAGACTCATTCTGTACTTTATTGATTGAAGTGCCTAATTAAAGGGACAGCTATCCACTGGACAATTTACTAGACTATGACATTATTTTGATCATATTAGATTTAGAAATATTTTAAGATTACATTTACCACATTTGATATTAATAAGCAGTGGGAGTTATAAAAACCTGAGGCAAGTCACCACATCGATTAATGTGAGCAGTGAGATACGCGCATTAGACGCAAGGCCTAGACACTGGGCATTGATCCTCTGAGTGGCTCCTCCCTGCCCAGGCTTCCGTCTCTTCTGGCTTTAAACTGGCATAAGCCTAGAATGTCTTTCTCTAATTGGAGTTCCAATTTAGCTCTACGTTCACAACAGAGAACAGATTTTCTCAAAGTTTCTTTTAACCCTGGAATTCTAATAATTGTGGGTAGAAATTTCTCCTTTTCTTCCAGAGTACAATGTTTTGCTTCTACTTGACTATAAATTCTGGAAAGCTAAGGGTCAGGTCTGGCTCATCTTTGTGTATCAGGGTCTTTATTCATCACTGAGCACAATGCCTAATACGTAGAAGGCACCCAATAAGCATTCGTTGAATGAATAATGTGATAAAAAAATTAAGTTCCTCCTAAGTTATAATTTTCTGTCCTAAATTTAAAAGATTAGTATTCCAGTTTTAGGTTTAAGCATATATGTTAAGGTTAAGGATAATTGAAAACACTGTTAGAGTTCTCTCTCTGTACAATAAAATTTTGTCTTAAGAAATGACAAGGCTTTTCCTACTGTTTTGTGACCAAAGGAAATACATATAAACTTAATGCTGATAGACTGAAACATTTACTGATGCAAGAAGCACTGTTTCTATTATATTCAATGACATCCTAGGTTTATGCCTTTCAACAATAGTGTAATGCTCAAATTTGCAATATCCATAAAAATGAATCAGAGGTAAGGCATTTTGCTGAAATAATTTGTAAAATGCCCACCTCTCTCTTTTTCAATATCTTGCATGGTGTCTGAAGAAATTACCAACAGCATATTATCTCTACTTTTTAGAAAGGAGGTTACTAAGCATCCTTAAAATTCAATGAGTCCAGATTGCAGAATGGGTTCAGTGCTGGTGTCACCATGAACATTCGTTCCTCACTTTCCTTTTCATCCTTTGCAGGGCCCTTCCTTGAACTAGAATTCCCTGACACCTGATCTGTGTGTGCACGTCCCCAAGTTCCTTCTATAGCAGCTGTATTTCTCATTTTCCCCTTTACTACTTTGGATCACCTTAGGCAGCAATAGAGCCTTGAGGAAGGAACATTTCAAGGTTGCAGGGGACAGAAGTGTTTTATAGTTGAAATCATCATAAAAAATAAGGACCATGAGTGCCTTTAAATATTTAAGAAATACAAGAGGAGACAGAACTTTCATTAGGCAATGTTGCTGGGATAGCAGAAACAAAAATGATGATAGTGTAAAACAGTGGGTGATATTCCCGGGATAAAGCCTACGAGGAAAAGAAATACCAGATTTAATTAAGATTTTAAGGCCTCTTTTCCATTATTAAAAGCGTGTGCCTGCTCACAGTATAATTAATGAGGACCTCCTAGAAGACAACTGGGCGAATTTCATGAGCCTAGAACGGTGGCAAAGAGAATGGATCACTGCGTCATTACAACTGACTTGCATTTACCCAAGTTCACGTCTTGTACTCCACTATGTACAAATCAGCATGCACTGTGGGGCGATCCTAAGTAGCTCTGAACACTATTCACCATCTATTGTTTTCCTCTTCTTTACACAAGAGTGTTATCTTTCCCTAGCCCTCCCCCCATGAGAGGGGTTGTTTGCAGGTGAGCATCTGAGGGAGGAAGTTCAAGGAACACCAGTGGGCAGCTGGAACAAGTAAAGCAGGGAAGGAGAGAAAGCCAGTGCAAGCATGTGTCACCGAGCTGACCCCTGCTGTGGGCAACTGGGCTCCCAGCCACTGGGGACCCTCTGAGGAGCCATGTCGCATGGACTTCAGCACCGTTCCCCTACACACAGCCGGTTGCCACAGCAACGGCTAAAGTCGAAAGGTAGTGAGAGGATGGGAGGCCAGACACAGAAGGGACAGGAAACAAGCAGACTTCGCAAATGTCTCGCATACGGAGACAGAGTTAGTGACTAAGCTCCTGTGCTGTGCAGTCACTGTGCTAGACCCTAGGGAAGAGGAAAACAAGAAAGCAGAGAAGACCCCTGCCCTCTAGAAGTCCGCAGGCTGGGTAAGGAACAAGTCTGAGAGCAGGGCCAAGGAGTGAGCCCCAAGGGTCTCGGGGGAGGGAGCAGGTAGAGAGGGGCAGGTGGGTTATCGCAGAGGTCGCCTGAACTGGCTTCTGAAGGAGAAGTAAGCGTCTGTCCCACGGAGGCTAGAGAGCTGAAGGACGTGGAGGAAGGTGCTTCCCAGGAAAAGGAACCGCAGACCCAGGGAGTTAGACGGCAGGCTGTCTTCAGAACATTGTCACCCACTTAGAGGAACTGTAGACAAAAACTGGCACACAGAACAGCACGTCGGGAGTGGCTGGTGCTCAGTCAGTAAGTGTGGACACTCGGGTGCTCTTTGCTTAGGGGGTGAATTTTCTGATCTGCACTTTTGAGCTGTGCTTTAAAGAAGCACAGTGGTGGTGTGGTTGTTATTGTTTCAAGTCTATAGAACTTTGAGGTACCCGTGACCTCATTCTAACAACTGGATATTTCTTCTCTGGTCAAGGTATGGCTTTCATTGGTACTTCTCATGTAAATACTAATACCTTTAAAAAGTCGCCATTTAATAAAATTTAACACCACACTAAGCACTTTACTGAGTTGTCTCCTTGACTTATCATAACACTGGAAAGAGGATAATTTTACCCCTTTGCTCAAGTGAGAAAACTGCAATGCCAGGGTGCCAAGGGAGTCCCTGGTATGCTTCATTGTTAAGAAATACAGTCTCCATCCAAAACTAACACATTCAAATAGGAGTCCCAGACAAGAGTGATTTCTTGACAGTTCTCTTGGGTGTGGGTGTGTATGTGTGTGTGTATAGCCATGTGTATTTATGGTATGATGTCTTGAGAGACATCCAAGAAGATAGATTCTCTTTTTCAAAAGATAGAACCAATGTGACTCTACAGTGATAGCCAATGTTCCCAAGTCCTGAATTCTTGACTGGTGATACAGTCTTCCTTACAGTGCTCCTTTTTTTTTTTCGTGAGCTCTATAGTAAAACCTCATCAAAATTCAGAAGTTAAGACAACGTGCCTGTGCTTCAGTTTTCTGTAATGACTCTTTTGACAGTGCCAACCACTTGATCAAATGCTGTGATATAAAATTTAATTAAATACGATCCTTGCTTTCCAGAAGCTTAGACTCCACTGAAGGAGGCGCCTATGAGAGACATAAGGCAATAGGTGAAAGCAAACGACAGTGGGAAAAAAAGAGGAACTGGCAGATTAATTCTCACTGGCGTCAGGGAGGCTATGTGGAAATGGAGGAGGAGAAGCCGCTGCCTGAGTTCTAGCCTCATTTTTGCATCTCATTGAAACCCACCACTCAGTCCCCACCAGCCTCCTCGCCTCGTCTGTAAAACTCCAAGGTTGTGCTAAATGACCCCCTGCACCACTTAGCGTTCTCACAGGTTCTACTCTTAGGAGCAGGCTCATCAGCACACACAGACACGGAAGCCCATCCCCGATGACGGCAGACTGGGAGCAAATAGGCATAGATGCAGCCAAGGCCTGTCCTGAGAACGGAGCGTTTGCTTGTGTGACGTGCAAAATGCGACAGTTGTCAGCCAGGGGGCTGAGAAGGTAGCTTGAGGAGAGTTCACAGTCTTCGTTCTGTGCAAAGTCATTTGGATTTTTATCAGGGTTTTTTAAATAGACCACATATAATGGCAGTGATTAGAGAATCATTGAAAATAACTGAGAATCAATCAAGAGCATAACAAGTGGAACAATCTAAGTAAATCAGAACTACAGGGCCAGATAATCACCGGCCTTCACTGCACTGGAAAAGTGGGGGGAAATATACTTTTAAAAGTAAAAGGAATATTCCAAAAGTGGAAAATATAGGCAAATGAAACTCTTGATCCTTAATTAATACCAAAAGAACAAAATAAGCTGGTTTAGGGTAAACTTCCTAACACATAAGATGCAAAAAATAAGATTTAATACATAAGACAATCTGATCATTAAACTCCGAGTTTAGACACCCCACGTAAAAAGTTAAATAATTTCACACCCACATAGCCACATATATAGAATCTTAAGAACTTATTCAACTTGCAAAAGTGTTTGCCAGTTTCCAATTTCGACCATTTTTTACCACTCTAGCAGTGTCATAGCGAAGTTACAGCTGGTGACAGTGACTGCTAATGACCTTAAGAACACAGCTGGGTTTCTATTTTTATTTCTGTAAAACCTTATTTTCTTCAGCTAAATGATGCCTTAAAGGCCCAAAGCTAAAATCTGTGTAGTAAAGGCGATCTGTATTGTATTTGGTGTGTGTATAATTTATACAACAAAACCAACTTTTAAAATATAGACACACAGGCACACACATACACACTCCATAATATGTAGTGACACTTATATAGAAATCCATTTGTAAACCTATCTGGTAGGAATAACCATACCAAGTTCAAAGAGCCACATAGGGTCATGCAAAGTTACCTGTATTGAACACACTTCAAAACAGAGCTACTGTGTATTCATGTAAATTACTTCTGATTTTCTAGACTAAACAAAAAATTCCACACATTTAGAAGACATTGATGAACAATTCAAGCTTTGAGACATTTTAACAACTAGGAAGGATAAGAAAAAGGCGGCAGAATTTGTTTTCATTTAGATGATTGCTTTCTTATTCTCCTTACCTCAAATTAGAGTTAATAGTCTTGGAGAGTCTCATCAGCTATTTGCAGGTAAAAATTTTATCTATAAATAGACAGATGTCTGAATATGGGTAATAACTGAGAAAAACATATGCTTAAAATTTCTAATGTAATTGATGCTGAGCAGAGAGGACGTATATCGTGAACTTTGGCAAAACGGCTATTCGGCAAGAAGAATGGGATTCGAGGACGTGGCCTACCAGAGAACTGGCTTTGTGGTTGCTGAGAACATGCTGGCAGGAAGATTCCTCTAGTCAGGAAGAGAAAGGAATGGTATGATCTCTCTACCCAGTCTCCTTGTTGTTCACAGCACAAGACAGAAAGCCTCTCTGTGAATAAGTATTTTATGCCTTTATACTTGTGAAGGCCCAGTCTATCAAAGATGTTAGAACTTCCTGGAGTAGGCATTCAGTTTTTGGTCAAATGGAAATACAAAAATGTAAAACATTAGAATCAGCATCTAAATAAAATGTTTCTACAACCTAAGCCTCTAATGCGAGAAAAGGACGGCGTTGTGTACTCGTCAGCCTGATCCCTTCCGAAGACGACAAGGGGAACGCTGACTGGCAGGACCTGGAAGCCCTTGATCCAACTTTTGCATTTTCTCCGGAAGCACAAGAGCAGGTGGACTGTGGGAGGGCCCATAAAGTAGGCCTCACTCTACCGACAGAGAGCTGCTTGAAGAGTGGCCTGTGGTTTGTTCCTCTCTGTATTCCCAGGGGACACTGTGTGGCTTGATGAAGGTGTGTCACGTCAACAAACTAAAAATCCATACACGGTTAGCCCTCTCCCATGACAGCTGTGCTACTGAGGCATTCCTCCGTCCCAAAGCCTGGAGCAAGCATGTCCCACCCGCGGCGTTCGCAGCTCGGGACAGCTAGTCATGCGGACCCACAAGAGCTTTTAGCATCATGTGTTTTATAGCACTTACTTTCTTTGTGACCCCGTGCGTAATTCCACCTTGAAGTTCACAACCATGCCTTATTCCTGACGTCGCTTTTCGGCAGCACACACATTTGCGAGCAGCTGTGTTCAATCCCGAAGCACACGAAGAGCAAAATTCAAACAGACATTTCTACGAGCATCTTAAGAACTCGCTAAGGACTGCAGCCACGTCCATCGAGCCAGACACTGATGGATCAGTCTGACGAAAGCAAGGTCAAATTTCCTGCTAGTCTTACATTGCTCTCATTTTCCTAAACTTTATCACATAGTTTTGAAAATATAAAAAAGTAGAGCGTATTATATATACTAACTCGATTGTATACGGTATGTGCGTCCCAAGACAATTCCTTTTTACACAAGGTGGCCCAGGGAAGCCGAAAGCTTACTCGATGCATCTCAGGGAAGTCAAAAGTTGGACACCCCTGGCCTAGAGGAGGAAGACAATCCCACGGGGTCCAGAGTATGGGGAGCAAGCACTTCTCGCATCACGAAGCCCTCTCTCTCCCTAGAAGCCACCAGGCCCCAGGAGTGATGAAGTGGCGTGTGGAAAGAGAGTGCTGTGCTGTGTCCGTCACGCAGTGTCACCTCATCTTAGGACCTGGGCCATTTGGTTACACAAGAAATAACAAGCAGGAGTGCCAGGCTGTCACCTGTGCTAAGACCTGCCTGACCCTTCCAGACACCACAATCAAAGGTCTTATATCCAGGTGCAAAGAAGAACCCATCTGCTGCTCTTTTTCTCTCATCTCCACTCAGTGTTTAGGCAAAAGCAGAGGATACAAAAAAGCGAAGTGTAATCTAAGCTTCTGGTATCCCCGACCACTGCTAATGGTCGAAAGGGGATACCAGACGGTATCCCAGGTGGTGGGAAAGTAGCAGAACAATTTCCCCATCACACATTTGCTTAAGAGAGTGTTTCCTTATCTCTGGGCCAGACGCCTCCCACTGTGTGTCAGGCAATCATAGGACCACGCTGTCAACCGGAGCTCATCGATGGGGTGCAGTTTCTCAGTCAACGAATGTGCTCTCTGTTTTGAGGACACATTCATCGCCCTCTTTTGCATGAAATGTTATTTGGGTATAAACCATTCTCTGCTCACTAAGGTGTAAGCTTTTTCAGGAAAGCGTAAGTTGAAGCCAGTTTTGCCTTACGGAAACAGAAGTAATGGGACACGAGTGACCACCTGAGACAGCGACAGAAATCCTCAAAGACATGACTCAAAGTTAGTGTCACTAAAACTCAAGTAATTTAAGGAAATTTTTAGGCACATAACTGGTATTGTACCAAAACTAGATATTCCGCAGTTATGTTTGCTCTTACCTAAAAATAAAACGGGAGCAATACAAGGGAAAATGGCCAAGACTAAAAAATAATACACAGCAGCTGTAAGTAATTAGGAATGATCATCACAATTAGACAAGATGTAAGTTAGGTGTTAGGACCCAGATTGGGTCTTCCTGTTGACTACTGGGCCTAGACACCACACCCAGCCTATGCACTTTTGCCTGAGTTCCGTCTACATGCCACGCACCATGCGGTTCTCTTTGGCAAAAAACAGAGAAGGAGAAGGAAAAGAAGAGGCCAGGCTCTGTTTCTTTGAGGAGCTGGCAAACCCTGGGAGGCTGGCCAAGAATCTAGCAGCAAATGGCATCGCACAAAATCCTCCCCAAGAAGCCAAGACAATACAGAGAATCGATATTTTTGTAAGATAAAGTGGAAGACATCTTTGTAAGACCAGAGAAGCACTGATTTTAAGCAAATGTGAGTTAAGAATGAAATAAAATATGCCTGTTCCCTGGAAAGCCTCTCAAACTAAACAGAAAGCTCAGTGGGGACAGGACCGGGTCTGTTTTGCTCATTGCCTCGGAGTGCCTGGCACATAGCACGCGCTGAATCTGTCATGGATGGGAATGAATTAGGAGTGTTTGGGAAAAACACCTGAGAGAGTGCTTATGCTTTGTTAAATGCTGTGCTAGGTGGGTTTACATGTAACAACACATTTAATCTTCAAAATGACTTTGGAGCACGACTGCCAAGCCTCATGTGCAGATAGAGATGCTAAACTAAACAAAGTTAAGAGGCTTGCCTAAGCTAGTCCCATTGGAAGGAGGTGGCGTTGGAACTTGAACTCTCCTCACAGTCTATATGTTACAAGCAATGTTATCTTTAAAAACTAGAATGCCGTGGCTTCTCCCTGATGTATCTTTCTCTCTCTTTCTCTCTCTCTCTCTCTCAAAGTGGTGAATATGAAACTATCTAACACATTGGATAATACTCAAGGGCTGAGTGTTCTCTCTCTGTTTTAAATCTTCACCATTGTGTTTTTCTTTTTATTTTTCCTTTTCTTTCTCCTTCTCAGTTTTAATTCTTCTTCTCTTCACTCTCCTCATCAAAAACAAACAGGTGGTGGGAAAGTAGCAAAACAATTTTCCCATCATACATTTGGCCTTAAGGACAAGAAACCATAGAGACGACTATTAAAATAGGATTGTTTATCAAAGTGGTCTCAGATTAGACAGATGCATATTTAGGAATATTTTTCACATCTAACTCAGCAAATACCTGTTGAATGTATTTGACATAAGATACAGATACACATAGGGAGGAATGCTCTGCAACTTCAAGATGCTTATAGTCCAATGGAAGATATATATGTGTAAATATATGACATATAATTATATATACATAAATATATAATTGTAAGATTAAAACACTTCTGAAATCAGGTATAAACAGAAGACTTATTAGACTGAGGAAGGCCTCATGGAGAAAGTGGCATTTTAGATGTTTGAAGACGGGTCGAACTTTCCTGCGTGGAGAAGGGGAACAGGAAGGAGGCCATCCAGGCTTTGGGATGTAGCATGCGCAAATGACCTGGGGTGACGAAACCCTGTTCAGAAAATGGCTCCTATGACAGCAGCGAGATGGGCGTGAATCTGGAGAAGCTGGCTAGAACCAGATAGCGGAGGTCCCTGCCTGCTAGACAGCAAAACTCTGGCTCCTCTCTGCAGGCGATGAGAGTCCTTGAAGGCCCTGAGCTGACATAGGCTTTTCCTCTTCCCTCTCCTGCCATAAACCTATTGTCTGTAGAGTCAGCAAGCAATCGTTTACAAGTGAGCAAACTCTCCTGTGGCTTCTCATATCTCTCAGAACGAAGCCAAAGCCCTCGCCATGCCCAACTGCATCTCTGATCACATGACATATCGTTTCCAGTTTTACTCAGGACAAACAGCCGTATAGTATTCACAGGCAACAGAGAGCATGGCAGGGGACTACCCCAGGCTGGCCATCCCAGAGACGCGCTTGAGGAACGCAGGGCTGTAGCTGGGGACCTTTGGGCTCCTCTGTCTTTGCAGCAAGAGACGCTGCCACAAAGCGCAGCAGATGTCCTGCCGCTGTTTACATGCCTCATGACCTGTCATCTCGCTCACAATGCTGAAGGGAGGTAGTCTGACCTGTGTAGTCAAAATAAAATACTAATGAGCCTGACCCTAGAAAACAGAAGGATTCGGCAAAACATGGTGGGGAGAGATAAACCTCTTCTGAAGAAAAGAAGTCAAGGCATTTTGTCTCCAGACAGGCTTGTGGTGACAGAGGGGGAAATGGATGCGACTTGTGTAGTCATTCAACAAACATCTGCTCGAGCATCCACTAACTACCAGACTCTGTATTCTGTATCAAAGATAAAAGAAACATGTAAGTCTTAGCTTCAAGACGCTCTTGGTCTAGTAGTTGAAGGTGTCTAACTACGATGCTACCCGCAACTAAGTAATGCGGAAAAAGAGGGGAGTACTTCATTTGGCAGGAGGGATTTTAGGAAGGTCATTTTTTTCTTTTGAAAGGAGGTGAAGCTTGAGCTGAGCCTTGAAGCTAATTTCTAATAACAGCTTACAGTTATTTTCTTTAATTTCTTAACATAAATAGATAGGGGCTTAAGATGCCAAGAAAATTTACTGATCAAATAGTACTGAGAGCCTTAACTTCAGCACCGTCAACCCTGCACTTCAAATGAGTCAGCAGTCACACACACACACACACACACACACACACACACACACACACACACACAGATTACCACAGTACATGTCAATCTGGCCAGGGATGATGGCTCATGGTGTTAATCCCGGTGGTTTGGGAGGCCAAGGCAGGAGAATTACTTGAGGCCAGGAGTTAGAGACCAGCCTGGACAACATAGTGAGACCCCATCTCCATAAAACATTTTTTAAAAATCAGCTAGGCCTGGTGGCACGTGTAGTCCCAGCTATTCAGGAGGCTGAAGTAAGAGGATTGCTTGAGCCCAGGAGTTTGAGGCTGAAGTGTGCTATGATCACATCACTGCGCTGCAGCCTGGGCAGCAGAAGGAAACCCTGACTCAGATATGATTAAATAAATCAACGTCAACCAATGAGAATAAAACTGTATGATTGATGGTGAAGTCCAACAGTGGAATGCTATACAGTCATTTTTAAAAATGAGATATACACTGAAGCGTGTCTATCATTGCTTGGTGAAAAATAATTGTATCTACAACTGTTGCCTGGGCTACTTACCTGCCGTGAGTCCTTGGGGAGTCCTCCCATGTCTGGGCAGTACCCCTACAGCTGGATATAGCCTAATGGTCTACATTTGCCTGTTTGTTGGTGTCCCCAACGAGAATGAACTCTTCCTGAGTAGAGGACTGGGTGTTGTTCGCCTTTTCCTGTGTGGTACTGAGCCCCCAGCACACAAAAAGATGTCCAGCCTACAGTTAAGGAGACTGACGATCTAGGATGTGACATTAGGTGTCGGACTCACATTCCCTTGACTAACTTTGACCTTGGTTTTTTGGGCTCCTGATCATTCATAATGACTCCACAGTTGACTGCCTGTAATGCAGGCTGGCAATGCCGAAGGCAGTTTTAGTGTATTTTAGGACTAATATCAGCATTACATTCACAAGCAAAGAAAAAGGACATCAATTTGTGGCATCAGTGAAAAGTACTATGCTATTTTAGTTGGAAAGTAATAATTTTGGAATATACTATTGATAATATCTTTGTGATTTTTAAGACAACCGTAGGCTAAGTAGAGGAGGAAAAGATGTCATTTGAGTAAAAGGGGGACCCCACCTATCGCGTTAACCATTGCGTTCCAAGCATTTAGTACAGCTCTTGGTTTAGTTCAATAAAACTTGCTGAATGAATGAGTGAAGTATATTAAATTTTTTAGCCTGTAAGCATATGGCTTGCTTCAAAAGAGATTCAATTTTGTAGGACAGAAATACTCATCTTAATTCTGAACGATGCATTTAATTGAATCATGCACTTAGACATTTCTCGGGCAGCTACTAGGTGCCAGACTTTGCCAGCCTTTGTGTCTGGAAACACACGGAAGAGTAAGACATGAATAGGAGAGTTTACAGCCTGGCGGGAGAAATAGATACGTACACACATATTTGTAGTGCAGTGTGACACTTGTATAATAGAGGAATTCCATGATCTAAAGACACAAAAGGGGTCATCCGTTTAGCTTGTTGGAGAAGAGGAGAGGTTTCAGAAAATGTTGCCCCAGAACGCGTTTTAAAGGATGGATAAGAGGTTCTGAAGAGCCTTGATACTCTCAATACCCATTTAATCTACTATTTAATTTGTCATGATAACAAAAATGTTTTACCTCTGCTCCATATGTCTAGTTTTTAAAATTTACTTTTTATTCATAAAACCATTTTTTTTTTTAGTTGGAGTCTCACTCTGTCACCCAGGTTGGAGTGCAGTGGCACGCTCATGGCCTCTGCAGCCTCAACCTGCTGGGCTCAGGCAATCCTTCTACCTCCACCTTCTAAGTAGCTGCAACTACAGGGGTGAACCACCACGCCCGGCTTATTTTTTGATTTATTGTAGAGACGAAGTCTTGCCAAGCCTCCCAGGCTGGTCTCAAACCCCTGAGCTCAGGCCATCCTCTCACCCTGGTCTCCCAAAGTGCTAGGATTACAGGCTTGAGCTACCATGCCTGGCTCATGAAACCATTTTATATACTTTGCTTATCACTGGTTCTTTACTATAATTCTAGTTTTAAAATAACAACAACTCTAGCACAATTTTTAGAAGGTCATACATCAAGTAAATATTTATTTATATTTTTAAAATTATCCTAGGTCTTGAACATGAGAAAATGAGAGTTCCGTGGTTTTAAGCTAGACTTCTTATATATGAGAAATCGAAAAGCTATATGTTCAACCATAGACTTAGCTTTCTTCACCATCTTTTCATTTAAAAACTTACTTGTGATGAGATAGATGTATTAAATAGCTGATTTTGCTGTTTGTTTATTAAAAATGGTAGCCTCGGCGCTGGAATCCCACTCTCACCTGGAATCAATAATTGCACCGTCAAGGAAACCTCCCACTGGCAGGGGCCAGTGCATCCTTCATCCCCTTTAATTTCTCAGAGGTGTGAACAACACAATTTATTCTTGTTGCTGGATGGCAACACGGCCATTTGTGAAAGCTTCATTAAAAACCACCTGCTGATGATTCAAACTCAGTGCGACTAAAACTGCTCCTGGATTTGAGTTATGGATTTAGAGATGAAATGGTTTATTCCTTTACTACATTATTTAATTTCTGCTAGGAAACAGTACTTAAAACTCAGGTTTCAGTAAGAAAAGTAGTTAAAATATGTTGGTGGGTTTTTTGTATGAGTAGTATTATTACTGTATCAAATGAGAATCAGTCCTGAGCAAGTCTGAGCATGCCTGTGACATTCAATTTCTGCAATACAACAGGAGTCGCATACAAGTAGACAACGATGCTGTTGTGAAATGAGGTGGAGTCTATTCGATAGACTCCAACAATGTCCCAAACTTTATGAATCTTCAGGTGTTCCGTGAAAATTCAGCATGACTGTTAGCCAAAGAGCATAAGGATCATCACCATATACAAACTGTGATCTTTCTGATGTATAAATGTGGTAATGCATTCCACTGCTCCAAATTCTTCAAAACCTCCTTTGGTCTAAAAACGTAAACCCTTTTTCATTCAAATCAAGGTCATCCTACCTGGCTAGCGCTCCAGTGTCAAACCCCTCCACTTCAGAGTCCACCAGGACTAATATACTTTTGGATTCTAGAATATGCACCGGCGCTATCCTTTCCCCCTGCCTTTGATTCTGCGGCTTCCTGTGTCCAAATGACAGTACGTTTTGGTAAAACTCTGTTACATCCTTGCCCAGGCAGATTTCAACGCACATTTTTTTTCTGTGTCACTGCAGTATGGGCTTGCAACTAATAGTCCTAGAATTGTACTACGATTATTTTAATATCTTTCCCCATCCAAAAAAAAAAAAGATATTAGAAGGGAGAATCCCTTCGGTTTTCTAGCCTTTAGTACAGTATTTAGCCAATGAGAAAGATCTGTACATATATGCATGAATGAATATTGCTCACTAATGCAAACGTTTGCACATAAAAGGAAGAAGGAGCCATGAGACTGTAAAAAAAAAAAATCTTCCTTCTTCCTTTCAGTTTTTTGTCACATGTTCAGCATGTGTCCAGCCCATGTACCATGACGTACGTGCTGCATCTCCAATTCTCACCAAGCCCTGCGAGGTGGATCACACTCTTCCCATTATTTTTATTTTGCCCTTGAGAAAACTGAAGCTCAGAGAAGTCAGTCGACTAGACCACGCGTTGTCACAGAGCATAATCAGGAGTGAATAAGTCTGACTCCAGCGCCAGCACCCTGCCCCCACACCCAGCTAGCTTTCGATTGTTGTCAAGATCCTGAAAAGCTCAAATCCGATTTTGATTGAATCTCTTCCATTTCTTTCCAGCTCCAAGTACAGCCCAGTATGGAGTTACCGGGAGCGCGGATGTGCTTTTCTCCTGCTGGGACCTTGTGTTGATACTGTCCTCTTTCACCAGCATATTCTACCTGAAGAATGCCAGTCTACAATAAATTTAAAGACCCATAAAAGGCCTTTAAGGATTCTCTGCAAGTGCTGATGGCTGGATCCAATCTGGTACAGTTTGTTAAAAGCAGCGTGGGATATGATCAGCCGTGCTTACATGGGGATGATCGCCTTCTGTAGAATTGCTCATTATGTAAATACTTTAATTCGACTCTTTTTTGATTAGCTACATTACCTTGTGAAGCAGTACACATTGTCCTTTTTTTAAGACGTGAAAGCTCTGAAATTACTTTTAGAGGATATTAATTGTGATTTCATGTTTGTAATCTACAACTTTTCAAAAGCATTCAGTCATGGTCTGCTAGGTTGCAGGCTGTAGTTTACAAAAACGAATATTGCAGTGAACACGTGATTCTTTAAGGCTGCAATACAAGCATTCAGTTCCCTGTTTCAATAGGACTCAATCCACACTGACAAAGATGCATTTTTTTCTTTTTTGATAAAAAAGCAAATAATATTGCCTTCAGATCATTTCTTCAAAATATAACACTTATCTAGATTTTTCTGCTCGCATGATATTCAGGTTTCAGGAATGAGCCTTGTAATTTAACTGGCTGTGCAGCTCTGCTTCTCTTTCCTGTAAGTCCAGCATGGGTGTGCCTTCATAAAGTAACATTTTTCTCTTTGTCTCCAACTAGTATCAAACGTTGTGCAAAATCTTAATATTTGAGAGCAAAGACTATATCGCAATGATCTCGTCAAACTATACCCTGTCTCTAAAGAATGAAGGAGCCAGGAGACTGTAAAAAAAAAAACATCTTCCTTCATTCCCAACAAGGTTTGAGAATTTGGCCCCACAATCCCGCAGTCTTTGTGATGAGAAATGATTTAATTACGTAGCACAGGAAACATACCATGTGATTTGCATAGTTCTCACCAAATGTTACATCCACTGTGGGAAATCATCCCCTTTAAGATGACAGCACCGTCCACTCGAGGGCTGACCTGGCAATACAGCATCTTTTCTTTTCACTATTGGAAGCCAAAATTGTTGAGACAGTTTGTCAGAAAGGACACACAGTCCAGTCACCTACATTCCACGAGTTGGTAAGAGCTCATAATTCGTTGGGTTTCATCATGAGTGAGTATGAGGGAGACAGTGCTTCCATAGGCAGGAGCAGTGTGCGTGTTTTCCACCCGCGAATATCACTCAGTTGGTAGTCTGGAGCACGTTAGGCTAAAAAACTCCAAAATATGTCATATCAAGCATTCTATATTGGTATGTAGCAGATCAATCCCTGAAATGCCAAATTCTTCCATAAAATATGTCTCTCTAGCCATTTTAGTGCAAACAAGTGAAGCCAAAAACAATTTGCTATGCTTTATTTTTTCTTACACGATATATGTAAGAGGTGATCAAATAAAGACATCAGTGATGAGAATATCTTAAGATACATTAGTTATTAAATTCTTGTGAATGTTAAATTATTTCTATTATTAAAAAATTACATGTTTGAAGGAAAATGCTGTTGCTCTAAGTATTACATTACAGGAATAGTTTGATGATTTTACTCTTTACTAAAGAAAGACCTTAACCTTGAAAGCTATTTTTCAGGTTTGATGAAGTTACCAATTTCAGTACACCTAGATTTCTGCAAATAGTCCCCGTTGGCAAGTCATAACAACTACAAAGATCCTACAAGTGAAATTAGAGATAAAATGTTTTACAGTGGCTTACATATTGAAAAGAACTAATATGTTACCCTAGATGGGGTGGCTTGAAAACTGCAATTTTTTTCGAGTAAAATGCACTTCCAAATTATACCATAAATCCGTTTTAATTAGAAAAATGAATCTTAAGTAAGGGGGCATAAATATACAAACTTTCCACAAAAATGACAATAATATGGCATAATGCTATTAAGTTTACCAACTGTGATAAATTTATGACACATTTTGACTGAGCTATTAAAAATAGGTTTTTTAAAAACCAATATGACATTTAACTTTATTATTTATTTGCATTAAAAAATTATTTGTGGAATTAGTTAATAAACTATAAAGTATTACTTTGTATTGCAGCTTTAAAGTGGCACACTCCATATTAATCTACTTACTAGAAATAGTGGTGCTACCACAAAAGCGTTAACCATCAGTACCATTGTTTGGGAGAAAGAAACAGATCAAGAATGCATACTATACAGTGACCGCTTTCCTAGAGTTAAAAATACCTCCTCGTTGTAAGGTCTGTAGGGTAAATGTGAGGTAAATTGAGGTATAAACTATGGATGAACCAAATAATTAGTTCAAAGTGTTGTCATGATTCCGAACTTGTGGAGTCTGGTGTTTCCCCATAGAATGTGACAGAGGTACAGTCATAGCCCAGTAGCTCTATGTATTTGCCTTTATGTTAGAAGAGACTTTCTTGAGTGACATTTTTAAATAGAGGAGGTATTCGCTATGTTTTTCTGTATCACAGCAGCATTCCTAGTCCTTAGGCCCCTGGACAGAGTGAAATCATGAGTATTTATGAGTTCAATATTGTCAAATAAGGCTACAGTATTTGCTTTTTTGTGTGAATGTATTGCATATAATGTTCAAGTAGATAATTTTACATTTATGGACATATAAAGTGTCTGATTACTCCATTTTATCGGTCCTGACTGTACAAGATTGTTACAATTTCAGAATAGCAGTTTTATAAAGTTGATTTATCTTTTAATCTATAACAATTCTTTAGCTCTTCATTTCAGCATTATATTGGCCACAATTTCCATTTGTGGGACTTCTTTTGGTTTCCCCTAATTACCTTCAAAGAACAGTAAAGGGAAGTTGCAAAGGAGAGTAGAGAGAAAAGGAAGGAGAAAGAGAGGGGGGAAGGGAGAGAGAGAAGAGAAGGCTGAGAGGGGGGGAAGCCTCAGAAGATTAGGGTAGTTGACTTATTCATCTGCATTCTTAATTTAACTGCACGTGGTGTGATCATATTTCACATGATCTCATTCGAAACACAAGTCCTGTTACACCATTAAGTTCTTCTTAGGCAGCAATGATGTAATGAAAAGTACAGCCCAAGTTACAGTATTGTGCTTTTTTGAGACACTAAGAGATTGGAGAGAATTTCAAATTTAAAGCCACTTTTGGGGGGGGGGGTTCTAACAACTGAAAAATCAATGCTTCATCATAACATTTAAACTATATCTAGAAAGTAGACTGGAGAACTGAGAAAATTACCCAGATAATTCAGGGCAAAAAAAATATAAGCATAAATACCCCTATGTATGAAGTCAGAAAACTCTGAGAAACTGAATTATCAAAGCCGATCATCCATATTGATAAAATTTACTGAATAACTGTTAATTTATCCATTGTGCTTAGCTTTGTGACACAGCCAAAAGTTACCTATTTAATCTTTTCAATAAAAATTGTTTTTTGAAATCCAGAAATGATTTAAAAAGAGGTCAGGTTTTTAACTATTTATTGAAGTATGTGGATGTACAGTATTTCAATAGATATGAATATGAATAAATGGTATGCCTTAAGATTCTTTGAATATGTATTTACTTTAAAGACTGGAGAAGGTCTTCCTGTCTTTTAGTAAAACGTCCATATTTCATAACCTGATGTAAAATATGTTGTACTGTTTCCAATAGGTGAATATAAACTCAGTTTATCAATTAAAATATGTATTTGACTCATTTTAAAACTCTATTAGTTTAAGTGAGAAAAGGGAGAAATAACAATGTTAAGCCATTGCTGCTATTCCCTTCCTCACTTCTTGATACACTCACTGTATCACCTTGTATCTTTCTGGTACCTCAAAGCAGTACAGGGTGGAAATTTTAGAAGCTACGGTTTCAGAGAACCCCTCGCTTTAGCTTTCTCTCTGTTGCTAATTCTCAAAAGGTTTGATGAGCTAAAATACATATAACCTAAAAAAGAATTTTTCTGGAGATATTTTATTATCAATTGTTTAGAACTTTTACCTGGAAAAATGCAGCAGAGTTAGTCACAGAGACTGATGATAAAATTCAAATGTATTACAAGCTAAGTAACTAAAAACCCAAATACCTGCAAGCACCAGGCAGAGTATAATTTGTTATGACAGCTGGGTATAAAACAACAGGCACCTCAAAACATTCAGATACAATTTCCCCCCAAATACCTTGCTTTCCAAGAAAACCATGTTATATGGTGGAAAGCCCTTAGTTTGTGAGTACTGAACTATAACATGCAAACAGGACCTCACCCCAGATGAAGGATTTAAACTTTCTTTCCCAAATTTGTCCTACCATGATAGTAAATGAAAACCAAGTAAATGAGAACAATGTGGTAGATAAAACAAAAAACTATATTTAAAAAGATTCATGCTTGGTTTAATAAGGTATTTTGAAATGCGGGCATCATTGCTATTCTTGGAAAATCAGATGCATCAAACCTCTCCCCTCACCACACACACACACAAATGAAAACCACTAACAAATGTCTCTTTCCCCACTGCCTCATCACTTCATCCATTTTCAGCTTCTGGACTGAATTCCGTTACGTTATCAAAGCAGCAGCATCACCAGACCTGGAAAGCTAGTGTGGAAGGCTGAGCGAGTTTCTCTGAACATAGTAGGTCAAAACATAGATACTTCAAAACCACACCCAGTATGCGGAAAAGAACTCTTCATTTTAGCTGGGCAGGCAAAAATATAAGTGCACATTTTTGGAGAATATTTTCCAAGATTTGTTCAAGATAGGGGAATTTGATTTGAACATGAAATTCATGTTCCCCCTTTCAACTTCTCAAGAAGCATGTGACTTCCCATTTACATGCCTTCTTCTCCCAATAATTCCAAACTCACTAAAAGTATTTGGGAATTGATATCGCCAGTGGAAGGAGATCAGACCAGGAGCAAATTAAGGGAGCACTTTCCAGTCTTCCTGGAGGGAAAGAGAAGAGGAACCACTTTCCCCACAGTCATCCTAATGCCAGACCAGACTTCCCCAAAGCCTTCGGTCCAAGAAACCCGCTCTACCTCAGAGACAGACAGGGTCGCGACTGGAGTCATCCCTGAAGGGTAGTGACTGCCTCTCTCTTGCACTTCACAGTGGCAAAGCACCTTGGCAACCATTGCTACTTTGGCTTTTGCAAGACTTTAAAATACTCGAAGCAGAAAATATTATTGCTGTCATGCATTGGTGATGAAAATGAAATTCAGAAATGTTAAGTCACTTGCTAGAGATTATAGTTCATCCAGGTGACAGATGTGACCCAAATATGCAACACAAAATACTCCCCATCTGTTTCAACTCCCAAGAGCCTAGCTAGGAAGAAGAAGAGGATGCAATCACATTGGCAGCTTCACAGACAACTAGATATACGCATATTTACGGTAAAAAAGATCAATATGTAGGCCATTCTTGTATTTCCTAAGGCCTCCAGAGGGCATGGAATTGAAAGGGAAATCAATTCCATACATGTCACCCAAAACTTTGGAGGAGTGAAACATACATGTCCCAGAGGCCGAGATTGCACTAGACCCATCACACCAAATGGAGACTCTGGCCATAATCACATACACCTTCTTTCTTCTACTTAGCATTTTGCTGACACTCGTCAAGTTTGGGATAATCTGCTGAGACTATTCCTCAGTCACCTGCAATCAACAGAATCTGGGGGAAATGGGGGTCAGAATACAAACACATATTTTTTAAAATTCATAGTAGAACACTGATTTCAATCTTGAGTGATGTTGGTTTGAGCCAGTTTATGTCAAAATACTAATTATACGCACATCTGTTCATGCCGGCACAGAAGAAAAAGAGGGAGGTTTTAATTCTAGAAATTAAATGATATGCAACCGAGGAAATACATTTGTATTTTGCTATCAATATATAAATATAACGCGTATCCTATGGACATCACCCTGTAGTTTGAAAAGCTTGAAATGGCATGACTTTCATAAACTTACAGAATTAACACATTAATTCATTAATGAAGGACCCACCAAGATGTTACAACCAGATAAAAGGACAATCCAATGAACACCCACATTTAGAGGTCAAGAATATTGAAATTAATGTGCTAATGTACACAAGCCCAGCCTCTTCCAGAGTGAGGACGATAACGCAACTGAAATTTTAGCCAACAAAGTTTATTTTCATATGTATAGACAATAAATAATTTGCTTTGGTCTTACTTATCTGTAACTTGGAAAAGAGTTGAAATGAAAAAATACAGAAGCCCCATAGGATCAGAATCAGGTAGCCTGCAAGAGTATGCTCTAACTAACACATGGTTTTCATTCACCGCAGTAGTTAGTTTTCTCTAAAATGATGAGTTGTGAACACTTTAAAAAGCAGTTGAAGTAAATGAATTGCTAACATTTTCGGGTTTTGAGACCACAATCCCTATTTTAATGGCTCCGAAAAACTCCAGGTTATCTCTATAGCTGCCACTCTGCATCCTGTGTTCTGACTCCTCGTTTTCTTTCTTGTCCCACAAACCGTTATCTGACAGTCTGGGAGGTGTAGAAGGGGAAACAAACCCAACAGCAGCCACCTTGCTTCAAGAACCTACCCTGTTGAAAAGTTCACATACTGGGGACTTGTTAAAATGAAAGAAAAAGTCTTTGGGTCACCGGGGGCACTTGATTCACGGCTGAACAGGAATTTCCTGTCAACAGCAGTAAGAACAACGAAGTCACAGTCGAGATCACACTGTCTCCTCAACCAAGTACCAAGGGAAGGACATCGCTGAAGCTGTGGCGAGAGCTGAGTGGCCTACTTGCCCTTGCTGCTAATGAGTCCAGTCCTAACCCAGGTTTTGGCCTGGGAGACACAACAGGAAGTAGCACGTTCACTGGGCTTTCAATGCTTTCAAAGGTTCAAGGCGTTCGTTTTCCTCTTCATTTCAGGTGGATGACTCAAAGAGTTGGGATGTTCCTTGGTAGAACTTTGACTTTGCTCATTTCTTCGTGAATGCTGACCTTTTTACACTCAAAGAAAGTTAACTTTGAACTAAGCCCCAGTAGACTCCTGCAGTTCTGAACTGTGCTTAAACCAGTCCTACAAGCACATGGGTTTTCCTGAGAAAATCTGGGGACCATATCTTAGAAAAAGGACTTATAAAGTATGCATTAAAGACTATAATAGGCTCCAAATAAAGAACAAAGTTTTCTTGACTGTTCTAAAACACATAATAGGATCACAGAACTCTTTACACAGTTTTCTAAGTCATTTCATAAATGTGGACTGTGGCTACCCTGAAACGTGACATCTGTCCACCACACACTTGGGGAGAGACCTGGCAGAAACATGGTCAGTCGCTCAATTTGGACTTACTCCTTAAGACAGTGTTGCCAGGAGTTTGAAACTCCTTCAAGCTGATGTCTTTTTCAAAACAAAACTCATATTCACACACAAACACAAAATTGCATCGCTATCAGTGATCTGGAAAATAAGTTTGCAAGCTGTCCATGTGGGGTTCTGGATAATAAAAATAACTTTTAAAAAGTAGAAGAAATAACAACAGTGCAACCAACGGATCTATTTATGTTTTCTTTGCTAAGATTTTCGCACAGGGAACATCTTACGAATTTTTTTTCCTTTTTTTTATTTTAAAGATGTGGGGTGCAACTCAGGGTTAAGTATACAAGTGGTAACTGTGTAGGTAAAGTCTGGGCCTCGCTTTTGTCCACACTTCACCTGGTTTGAGATCAGGGACCCTTATTGATGAGGTGTGCCCTCTCTCTCCCCTGGCAGTTTCCCTTTCTTACATAATTCTGATAAATGTTCAGGGTCCACTCATGAGTGAGAACATGTGGTACTCAGTTCTTTGTTTCTGCATCTTATGATTTAATTCGTTGAAATCTGGCACTGGCTCTACATACGGACACGGAGAAAGCAGAATTTTTAAAATTTAGAATAAAATTTGTTTCTGGAAATGTATCTTTCCTGTGGATAGACAGCTAGATAATGCTTTGGAAAGTCTTACTGGCTAATAACTTGGAATGCTGACAAGGAGAAGGACTGGAGTTTTGTTTTTAAATTTCAGAGGAACTACTTTCCCTGGAAATGTGTATTTCCAATTTATAAACAGACAAACAAGTATGTATGTTCAGAATTCCTGTTCTCTCATTATTTAAATTTCAAAATGTATTAACAGATTTTACGTATGACAATTATATGTCTTTCATCAATAACACAAAAACATAATGATTTCTATTTTTATGTTGGGGTGCACTGGGCTAGTCTCATTTCAAGAAGAACCTAGCATCTGTTGATTTTGGAAATGTTAAAAGTCAAATCTAGTTGAGACTAAAAAGAGATTTACCTTAACCTCTGTCAGATAACTTGAAATGTTCATCCATGCATTTGTTCTCTCGTTCAATCATGAATTCTGATTCGGGCAACCTTCAAAGAGTCGTCTAACAGGAATTATCTGAGAGAATTAATCTGGATGTTAAGAGGATTGCCATCAAACTGGAGAAAAAGACCTCTGCTTCCTCTATTTCTCTAGGAAGCCAAACTCACCTTAATACTCAAACCGAGAGAGGAAAAGGAAGCAGGGGGAGGAGGCCAGAAAAGGAGGAAGGTGGGGAGAGGGCGAGGGCAGAGTGAGCACCAAGGGGAAAGAGAAAGGCAGAGGAAGAGAGGGAGAGAGAGGAGGAGAGAAAGAGATGAACGTATGTTTCCTCTTGAAAAAAGAGCATGAAAATGTTGCTGAAGAAAGACTCTGAGTGTGTGTGTGTGTCTTTCCTGTGGCCCGGGTCTGTCGCAAGCATCGGTATCTTCCTTTTGCAAAGTGATTTCGGTTTCCACGTTTACAATGAGTAAATTCAATACTATGAATAAAGGTTACTGTTCTGTGTTTTTCAAGCTGTCATTCCTCTTGTTTCTTTAAAAGTGTGATTGTTGTTCATATAAAGTTAGATCTTGACAATAGTACAACACACCCTTTTCTCAAGAAAGCATGCTAATATTCCATAGTGTCATACAACGCCATGAGATACAACCTCCATTTCTGTGATTTCGAATGTTATTGGTGAATTCTCCCAGACATTCCCGAAATTGCTTAATACAAAAATCTGAATTTGAATAGGTTACCATTTTATAAACAAGCACAGTAAAAATGACAATTGAGATCTTCTGTAATTGTTAAGGGTAAGTATTCAGTGATGATTGCTCTCAAAAAAGTTCCAAAAGCATTGAAAATTTAACACCCCTAACTGGAGGCTTACCAAAAAAAATGAAAATTTTTTTCCGAAGTACATAAAAATAAAGCTTTGTTGTAAAGGGTCTCGTGCTTCGTATGATGTCAGTGTATTCACATGTCGCAGTCATCATCAGCTGTGGTTTCAAACAGCGGAAAGACTAAGTCGAGAAGAAAGGGAGCCCACTGGAAGATGCTGGGGCAGCCCTCAGAATGATGAAAAGCTTGAATAGCCAGAGGTCACCAGGACGGAAGTAAGCATCCAAGTGCAGCTGAGGTCGTGCCTCGGGACCAGGCAGGACACCACCCTTGGTGGAGTTCGAACACACCTCAAAATAGGGTGCCTTGGCACACTGGGTTTAAACGGAAGGAATTTGAGAGCTGGCAGACGCTGGAAAGACTCTCTGACTCCTTCCTTCTCCCCTGCAGCAGGTCATAGGGGCACTGTGGGAAGTGCTCGCCCTGTAACCAGAGGAAAGGAGCATCCTTGTCTCTGAAGATCCAGGGGAGCCAAGAGGAATCCAGACGAACAGGCCTTGCGGCGTTTCTCTGTTACTGCCCTTAGCTCATGCTCTGTGTCCTAGCACGCCTTTCCACACCTGTGCACTCTTTACCAAATCTCGTAT
The DNA here is from genome assembly GCF_000164805.1 of Carlito syrichta. Lineage (NCBI taxonomy): Eukaryota > Metazoa > Chordata > Mammalia > Primates > Tarsiidae > Carlito > Carlito syrichta. The sequence continues at coordinate 853,403 of NW_007245879.1, forward strand.
ACGAATGCGCAGGCCTCACTGTTTCTGAGGGTCTTCATCTTCCTGTGAAGGCTCTTGTGCCACATACAGCCTGTGGAACAAATTTGTATTTTACTCTCATTCATTTCTCTTGTTAATGTGTCTTTTGTCAGCCAAACCTAGAGGGCTCCTGCCAGATAAACAGGAGGGAAGTGAGAAAGGTAATTTTTTCCTCTCCTACAGCCTCCATGGACACCTGTCACCCACACTGGAATCTCAGCTCTACTGCTATCACCCTCAGTAATATTCGACTGTTCCCATATCTGCTGCATTTCTCCAAGAACCAAAGTCCTGGGCAGTTGGCCAAGTCTACGTTTATAATCCAAAAACTAAGCTGCAGGTGCAGGAAATAACTACCCTGAGTTTCGGAAGCAGGCAATGTAGCCCTTTCTTCTGTTCATAAAAGATATCTCCAAGCAGAAAGGGTGTTCAGATACTATTTAGCCAAAAGATGAAAACTGTCCACTCTACATGCCTGGAAAACTGTCCACTCTACATGCATGTCTCTACACACATTACAGAGTTTGTAATAGGTAGGTCATACCCGAGAAGCCATTCTACATTTACGTTCATGCTAATTTAGTAACCATCTTATATTTCCACTATTATTTGAGAAGATTCAACAATGTCCATATATCTAGTGTCTTCTACACCAAAATTATTTGACTTCTCAATAAAAATACTAAAGAATTCACCAGAATGTTGTATTTTATTGGATGTTGTCTTGAAGACTGTAGTGGAATTGATATAAATTCTAAGGTTAATGCTTGATAAAGACTAAAATTCCAATTTAGGGAGATGATAGATAGACAGTTAGATAAACCGTTTTTCCCCCTCCAGTAGGAAGAAATGTGCAAATAATTATTTTGCTTTATGTTTCCTTTTTAAAAGCAACAATCAAAATGAACAAGTTTACCCTCACTCAAAATATTTTTCCAATGTTATTAACGATATAGCACGTTATATTGGTCCTATACATTTAATCTAGTACATAGTTCTGGTAAGGGTTTATTAGGAATAATTTGACTTCCTTGACAATTATTTGAAATGTAGACTAGCATAAAAGATTTTATATACACATTTAAAGTTTTCGTTTTAGTAGATATTTTTCTTGTACTCTAATTCAGTGCCTCTAACACAATCAGATGTGTGAGCAAACTATAAAAGAGTCAAATTAAAAATTAATACAAAAACTAATTACCCTTAGAAAAGTAGCTTCACGGAACAGCCCAGTACTCCAAAGCAGAGTAACTGTCTCTCCTTCAGACTGAAATTGTACTAATGTTCATTTGAACACTGATAATTTCTAAGGATATGGAGATGTTCAAAAAAATCTATGAACCAAATTCCAGATTTCTGTCCCAGGGGGGAAGAAAACTTTACCTAAGTTCTCTGTTATTATCTATGTAATAATCAGAATAATTAATAATCAGAATAATGTTATCTTGAGAAAAAGAGAGTTTTAAAAATTGGTAATCTGAAACAAACAACATAATATCAAAGAATGATAATTATTTGGATCACACAGTTATGCCTTATTATCTTGCAGGTCTTTTATTTTATAATAAAAGGGCAACACACAGATACATTCAGAGAATAGGCACTGTTTTTTCCCCAAAGTGCCAGACTTTTGATCCTGGGAAAAGTGAACAAGGATACCACATTTACCTGTAATCTTTGACACTCAATACCTTTCCTTTCTGCTTTTTCAAAGACCATTTAGATTGACTTTCAATGTCATATGCGCCCATTAATTCACCTGGCATCTCTTAAATGTACACTTTTACCAGACCCTGTGTTGCTATGTAGGGATGAGGGACTCCATGTGATGGGAGAGGCAGACACATAAATAAGTGATTACAGCACAATGTAGTGTCACAAGTGTACGTAAGAAGGGTTTGGGCGCAAAAAAAGGCGACTGGCTGGTGGAGGCAGAAAAGATCTCCCAGAACAGATGACACGGACACTTGATCTTAGGGGCCGGGCTCGGTGGCTCAGCCTGTAATCCCGCACTTTGGGAGGCCGAGGTGAGTAAATTGCCCGAGCCTGCGGGTTCGAGACCCGCCTGGGCAACTTTGCGTCTCTACAATAAAAATCAAAAATTAGTCGGGCCTGGTAGCACGTGGCTGTAGTTCCAGCTACTCGGAAGGCTGAGGCGGAAGGATCGCCAGAGCCCAGCAGGTCGAGGCTGCGGTGGCCGGGAACGGCCGCGGCACTCCAGTCTGGGCGACAGAGTGAGACTCCAACTCAAAAAAAAATCTTAAATTAAAAAAAAAAAAAAAAGAAACTTGATCTTGCAATGTGACAGCTTTATACTGATTATAAATCGCAATAAATATTTGATAAATATGAGCTTGAGTCCTCATTTGGAGTAATGTATGTCAAGGTAGAAAAATTCTTTTTAATTTATGGCCAAGACACTGTCACTTGTATCCATCAAGTGAAAAGTCGATATTCACTGCCTCCAACTATTTCTTCCTTACAGTTCCTGCTGCATTCACTCCAGTCAGGTTTTTGTTCCCATCAGCTTGGTAAAACTCAGTGTCATCCCTGATCTCCACATTGCGAAAGGCAAACATGATTTCTCAGTCCTTGTTTCACTTGACCTGTCAGCAGCATGTGGCAAGGTTGCTAAATCAGGGTCTCCTCCCTGAAGCATGTTCTGTACTTGGTTTCCACGAAAACTGGTGTGTCTTATTTTTCTCCTATCTTTTTGGCCACCCCTTTTCAGATTTTTTTAATGGTTTCTGCTTTTCTTCGAAATGACTAAATGTCAGAGTGCAGCCCTCCAGCTGATTCTCTTTCTCGCTGCACTCAATCGCCAAAGGAGGCCATTCCGCCTCTCGGCGTGAAACAGAACCAGTATGCCGCCCCATCTCTGCATCACCCGCCCCAGAGTCGGTGCCAGCCTCAAAATGGACACACCCAACCATCCATTTCGTCTCCTCACTGCAACGCCCATATATCCCACACATAACCATCTCAAATCTGAATTCCTCACATTTCCTGAGTCACCTTCTGCTGTCTTCCCCATCCCACGAAGCAATTATTCCATTATTTCAATTGTTCAGGACAAAAAAATGGGGTCATCTGAGTCGTCTTTCTCTCAGAAGGCACATCTTGCCCATCACCGAAACCTGTCAAGTCTAGCTTCAAAATGCATCTAGGATTTGATGACTTCTCCTCACCTTGACCTCCTAGTCTGAACCACAGTAAATGATGCTGGGGAAACTGGCTGACCACTTGCAGAAAAATGAAATAGGACCCCTATCTATCACCATACACAAAAATCAACTCTGAATGGATCAAAGACCTAAACATAAAACCTCTAACTATAAGAACCTTAGAAAATGCTGGAAACACCCTTATAGAATTTGGAATAGGCAACCAATTCTTGATCAAAACCCCAAATGCCTGTGCCATAAAAGATGAGAGAGACAAGTGGGACCTCATCAAACTGACAAGCTTCCGCTAAGCAAAAGAAACCATCAAGAGAGTTGGGAGACAGCCCACAGACTGGGAAAACAAATTTGCCAACTCCATATCTGACAAAAGCCTAACATCCAGGATCTACAAGGCACTCAAATTCACAGAAAGGAAAAAACAAACAGTCCTATTACAAAGTGGGCAAAAGGTATGAATAGACACTTCTCAAAAGAAGACATACGAGCAGTCAACAGACACATGAAAAAGTGCTCAGCCTCACTAGCCATCAACGAAATGCAAATTAAAGCCACACTGAGGTGTCACCTAATTCCAGTCAGAGTGGCCATCACCAATAACTCAAAAAGCAAAAGATGCTGGAGAGGATGCTGGGAAAAGAGAACACGTCTACACTGTTGGTGGGAGTATAAAACAGCATAACCTCTGTGGAAAACAGTGTGGTGGTTCCTAAAAGATCTAAAAATCGACCTTCCATATGACCCTGCAATCTCCCTTCTGGGAATATACCCAGAGGAACTCAAATCATTCTATAAAAAAGATACCTGCACTTGTATGTTTCACAGCACTATTCACAATAGCAAAAACATGGAACCAACCGTGCTTCCAATCGAAAGTGGAGTGGAAAAAAAATGTGGCAAAAATATGCACAATGGAATATTATGCAACCATAAAGGACAAACATATGGACTTTGCAGCAACTTGATGGACATAGAGGCCATAATATTGAGTGAACGATCACAGAAACAAAGAACCAGGTATCTCATGCTCTCATTCATAAGCAGATCTTGAACTACTATCGTAATACTATAAGAAAGGGATTGCCAGTGGCGGGAAACTGCCAGGGGAAGGAGAGTAGGATTGGCAGTAGTGGGAAACTGCCAGGAGATAGGGGGGCACACCTCATCAGCAAGGGGACCTGCACAATAAACATTTGTAGACCTAACCCTGAGTTGTACCCCACATCTTTAAAATTAAAAAGAAAGAATTGGTTGCCTACACCAATGTAAAAAACAAAAACCGAAAAAAGAAAGTGGGCTGGATTTTTAAAATGTAGTACACACACATAATGGAATATTACATGGCCATAAAGAAAGACAATATTATGGACTTTGTAGCAACTTGGATAGATTCAGAGTCTATAATACTCGGTGATCTATGGCAGAAACGAAGAACAGAGAACCACATGTTCTCACTCATAAGTGGACCCTGAACACTTAACATAATACTGTAAGTGAAGGATTGACAGTAGTGGGTCACTGCCAGGAGAGGAAGCGGGGAGGCACATTCCATCCATAAGGGTACCTAATCTCAAACCAGGTAAAGTGGGGACCAACCATGAATTGCACCCCGCATCTTGAAAGTAAACTTTAAAATTTCAGAAAGAAAAAATAAATTTTTAAAGAAAATAAAGACCAGAAAGAAAGGAAAAGAAAGGAAAGAGGGAGGGAGGGAGGGAGGGAAGGAAGAAAGAAAGAAAGAAAGAAAGAAAGAGAAGAAAGAAGGAAAGAGAAGAAAGAAGGAAAGAACGTCTAACTGTAAACCCAGCAGAAAGAAAAACTAGTTTGGTGAGCAGCCAACTAGTTTCTGCCGTGACTATTAAGTCTGATGGCTTGTTCAGTTTGTTAAATGGGTTTTGCTCTTTGTTTTTTTAAGTTTTCATGAGAGAAAGAAAGAGGATACACAAGTCTCTGAACTTCTGTGAAATATATGTTTATGAGAATCCCATTTTTGCATATTCATGTTCTTCTATTAATAGCATAACTTGCAAAGTAAAAAAAGCCAGAAATCAGATTCTCTCATGGCGAAGAAGTAAAAAACTCACTCTGCTGTACCTTTTTTCCAACAAGGCTTCAAAAAGATGCAATTTTAGCTTGCTCCTTGTCTGCCCTTCCCCACACACCATTCATTCATTCATTCATTCATTTATTTATTTGTTTGTTTATTTATTTATTTATTTATTTATTTATCTTTTATGTGTTTTGAGTCGGCGTCTCGCTGCGTCGCCCAGACTCCTCCCCCCGCCGGGCTCCGGCGCTCCTTCCGCCTCCGCCTCCCGAGTGGCTGGAACTCCCGGCGCGCGCCACCACGCCCGGCTGACTTTTTTTTATTTATTGCAGAGATGAGGTCTCGCTGCCGGGCGGGTCTCGAACCCGCGGGCTCAGGCAGTCCGCGCACCGGCCTCCCCAGGCGCGGGATGCCAGGCCCAGCCACCGAGCCCGGCCCCCACGCACGCTCAGCTCCAGCCGGGCCGCCGTCGCTGTTCCATACCCTCCCGGGCTGGGTGCGTGTTCCAGCCTCGGGGACGCGAAGCCATCGCAGACAGGCTCTTGCAGCACTTTAAGCTAAAGAATCCCGAGGCTACTGAAATCAACAGCGCCCTTCGGCGCGTCCTTCACGAGACGCTCGAGCACGAGAAGAAACGTGTTCCTTGACCGAGTGAGTCCGTCACTCACAAGAGTACGGAATCATGGGGTTAAATTGTCTTTTCGCCTCATATCGTTTCAATGTCGCGTTCCAGAAGCAACCTTGAAAAGAGAACAGAGGCTGCAGAGTGTTGGTGGTGCTTGGTGTCCTGGCATCGAGTCCCAGGATAGATGTTCCCATGGAAACGCTTCAGGTTCCAGCTCCGCACCGTGTCCTCGCTGAAGGGACATGTCAGGGCAGGGATATAGACGTGAACTGACGGAGAGCAACTTTCTGCACACAAAGGGTGAGCTCCTTGTGGTGAAAGCTAGAGCAAGGGTGGGAGCTAAAATACTGCCCGTCTAAATGTCTCTAAAATTCTCAGATGGAGGAGTCCCAGGACAAATCAACAAAAGGTAAGGTTTGTTCCTGTCTCTTGCAAGGAATGACACCGTTTTAGCTTTTAATAAATGAAGCGTGCTAATCGAGGATGCTGGCTTTTTTGTGAACCACCTCAAGGATTACCTCCCACAGGCTGATGGCTGTGGACAACTTCTCAACTTATCTTCAGGAAGGTAAGGCATATCGCTTTGGTGCAGATGTAAAGAGACAGCACTGCTCACACTTCTACCCTCATGGAAAGGAAGCATGCATTCTCTTTCTCAGTGACTCAGTGAGTCCTATTTTCTTTGATTATCTCTGCATACATTACATTATTTATAACATCACCGGCACTCCTTTAACGAAGTCCCATGACCATAACACAAAATGGGTAAAATATCAAAGCATTTTAATTCAGTAGTTTTCCATGTTTAAATGGGGGAAATATGAAGATTTTTTATTTCTCTTTCATTAGCGTGAACTTGGGAACTGGAGGGGTCATTTTTTTTTTGAGTCATTAAAGCTCAAATTATATCATCCATTTAATTTTGTCTTTATTATACATTTGATTTTCACTAGTTACCATAGACTTAATGATCACAAATATATACTTCTGTCAGCTCAGGACATTTGCGATAAGCAATTTTTCCTTTACCTTGATTATGGCACAGAAAAGTTTAGAGCCTATCTTCTTCATTCTATTTTAATCTGTCCCTGCAAATTAATGGCTTCTAGTAATTAGACAACAAAACCGGGAAAGGAAAAAGGGAAGTTACAATGTCTTTCATCTAAAGGTGTAGGGCAGTAGGCGATGTGAAACAGTTGGGCCAGGTATTATTGAATTCCGAAATGAGTTTGAGTTAGGCCGGACACATGAACTGAACAGCCCACAGCACCCCACACACGAGGGTTTTCCTAAGCGCTGAAACCTAGAACCAGCGTTTGCAACCAGTGCTGTGAACGAAAAGGCACGCGTGGCTCATGCTACCGCTGGGTGAGCCCTAGCCCTAGCCCTAGCCCTAGCCATAACCCTAGCCCTAGCCCCAGCCCTAGCCCTAACCCTAACCCTAACCCTAACCCTAGCCCTAGCCCTAGCCCTAACCCTAACCCTAACCCTAACCCTAACCCTAGCCCTAGCCCTAACCCTAACCCTAACCCTAACCCTAACCCTAACCCTAGCCCTAGCCCTAGCCCTAGCCCTAGCCCTAGCCCTAGCCCTAACCCTAACCCTAACCCTAACCCTAGCCCTAGCCCTAGCCCTAGCCCTAGCCCTAGCCCTAACCCTAACCCTAGCCCTAGCCCTAGCCCTAGCCCTAGGCCTAACCCTAACCCTAACCCTAACCCTAACCCTAACCCTAACGCAGACCACGGTCCTGGCGGGTCTCCAGCTCACGCTGGCCCCCATTTTGCTAGCTGCACAGAGCCGCGTTTTTCAAACGCCAAAGTTTGGGCATCTCGTAGACAAACAAAAGGTACGGGTCAGTATCTTTGTTGCCACGTTCTACTGGCAATTTAACCTCCGCTTAATTTGCTTCCAGAGCGCCATGGTTGTTGTACTCTGTGTCGCTCTTAAAAATGTGCCGCGTGTGCCCGCTGACAGGTGCAAGCTGAGAGGTGGTGGAGAGTCTCTACCACCACACAGTTCAGGTAAAAGTACTAAACAGCAGTGTTGCAAATGGCTCAAAGACAATTGTGCCAGCCGTTAGTAGGGAGCATGGCTTGTTAGTTAGCCAATGAATAAATACAGGTCAATACCCTTAAAAGAGACATTCACCTGGCCTACTGGACGATGAGGCAGAATCCCTGTAACTCCTTTGATTCAACACCAAAGACACAGAATAAGGCAACTTAAAATACTGCTCTGCCCAATACTTTTCAAAGCATTCAGACAAAAACTAAAAGTGCTTTAAAAGGTCTACTGATAATTTGCTGTCAGACAAAATAGAGACACTGGAAAACTGATTCTTGAAAGAAACTCCCATTTTTCATTCATATCAAAATTTAAAACCTGAATATTTCTATGTGAAAGCAAACTGTCAAAGGACTAAAAGGTTTTTTAGAAAACTTCATGATGGAGCCAAAAATGGGACCAGGGAGAGATTCTACTCAATAGGAATTTATAGAATAAATAAATACATCACTAAATATGTCACCAGCATCAGCATTAACAACACACAAATATCTGTAGACATGCTATTTCACATGCACACTTAGAAAGGAAGGGTTTGGGCCATTGCCTTACTAGATTCTGGAGTGGTGGTGTGCTCTTGGAGCTATGACTGCCACCCTGCTTCCTGGCTTTGGCCCCCTTCCCTGCCGTGGGGAGGTGACTCTCCTCTTTCTCTCTCTAATTTACTTTTTAAATAAACTATATTTTCCAATCCTAAACAAAAAGAAAGGAAGGGTTTGGCAGGATCTTGTCTTATTGAAACGGATGGTCCAAATTGGGGTACGGTTAGGATTTTTCTGCATCAGGGCTTACTTTTTCCGGCAAGATTCATACAGTAAACATTTCAGCCAATGTGGTATGTTGCAACCATCTATTCAACTCTGTCATTGTAATATGAAAGCAGCCATAGACAATACATAATGGGTTCAATGCATTTGTGTTCCAATAAAACTTTATTTATAGACACTCAAATTTTGATTTTTATATCATTTTCACACCATGAGATATTTATCTTCAATGTCTTTCCAGACATTTAAAAAGGTATAAACAATTATTAGCCTGTGCATCGTTAAAATCAAGTGGTGCCCTGAATTTGGTCCATGGAACAAAGCTTGCAGATGCTTGCTGTACAGTATAGTTTGCCCAGCACTGTCCTAGTTGGCATCTATTGACCTGGCATTATTATTAACAACTCCCCCTTTCAATCTCCAAGTGTTCTGATGTGAGTAATAAATTATATGATCACCCTAACTCTATTGCAAATGCATCAAAACAAAAAGCCAACAAAGCCATGCAACATACATAGCTTTACAACACAAGTACACTTACAGATATTTTGTTTACAAATGTCCATAAATTAGCACAACTTAAGTGCTATTTGTTATCTGGCTTACATCGTGTACATTTGAAGGTATAAATCAGTACATATAATATTCAGTAGCTAAAGAAAGAACCCACAGTGTGAGAAAATGGCATAAAACAAATGCTAACTAGATTTGCCTGAGATGAGTTGACTATGTTATGACCCAGGTCAAGCAAAGTCCCGTGTGATATGTGAAAACATCACTGCAGATAAGGCAAAACTTGACCGGTCAGTTAAGGAAAACAGAAATCTGACATGAGCTTTTTTTTCTTTCAAGAGACAAATGAGTTAAAAAGTGAGTACTAGACACGTAACAGAAAGCCAGCCTCTTTGGAAGTCTCATGCGTCAAGCGTATTTTCATCCCAAGACAGCATAATTGATCCAACTCTGATTTTACAACAATCATCATAATGGACAAGATACTTCTCCCAGTCTCAGCATTCTGCATTTACATTTCCCAGTTAGATCCAAAGCACTGTTGAATTTTCCATAGAAAGGTTTTATTTGTCACTAAAAATGACCGATAATGGTAATATAAACTTCAAGTTGACAGCCACTATTTCTATCGGGAGGCTGCATAATTCAAAGAACTTCCTTTCTTCATCTAGCTCAAAGGTTAAGATGTATCATGACAGATAAAAGTCACACTTTGCACCCCGGGAAGATAAGAAAGGATAACTATGCTTCAAGAGAAAGCATGATATGTGGTCTTGCAACCAATGGTAAAAATGCATGAGCAACACCATGAAGAATCATAATAACTCCATAATTCACTCCTTCTCTCTAGTGTTTAGACCAGTATGACTCCATAAAGTGGTTTACTATTAACAATGACTTAAAAATGTCTACCATGGCTTCCCTCCCACATTATTTTTATTTTTACTTCACTATTTTTTATCTATTTAAACATCAGTCTCCACTACCACCTATTATATGGGGAGCAGAGTCTGGGGAACCCATAGTAATCCAAGATTATCACATATCAAGAGGACTGAAAACCAGAGCCCTTTGTCCAAACTGAGTTCTATGACTTTATCCTTTCCTGGCAGCAAATGTGCCCTGTTTTTTAAGGAAAACACTCCTTAATAACAATGGAGAGAATTATCACACTATGAGGAAAAGAGATTTTTAAAAAATAGACTGACAGAAAAATAAAAGAAAAAGCAATCTTCGTGACAAATGAGATAGCAAAATTTACAGCCTAATTAAAAAAACACGGGCAGACATGTGTAGGGCCCAAGATAAGACTTATGTTACCCTGCAAACACTTTTCTACTAAATGACCATTTTCTCCATTTCTGGACAGATTTTCCACTACATTCTGTTGAAATATCCAGAGATGGCATCTAATCTCTGAAACAAATATCTTCTTCACTTACTTCCTGGACTCAGTACACTTGGCTTCCTGATGAGATCCATTGGCAGAGGACATGCACTTGGAGAAGTGTTCGCACTCTAAAGAGAATCTCACTTTCTACTTGGACGCAGTGCTGGGTGTTAAAAATATTTATGCCTGGCATCAGAAAGAATATAATGATTGCACTACTTAAAGTCAATTTATATAAGCAAATATCTTTTTAAATTTGTAGTCTGTAAAAACGAAAGCTCACTTCAACATCAATGTCAAAGTTTAATAAAATAACAACTTCAAAGACGACAATGCACGCTTGATCAATGAATTTAGAGCATCTAAAGTCTCTCTTTGCCGACTTCGTTGAGTATTTTTATATAAGACTCCAAAGTATCAAAATTATGTTTGTTATTATTCTTTTTTTTTTTTTTTTTTGGAGTTGGAGTCTCACTCTTGTCACCCAGGCTCGAGTGCAACGGCACACTCATGACCCCAGCAGCCTCACTCTGCTGGACTTAGGCAATCCTTCTACCTCAGCCTTCCAAGTAGCTGGAACTACAGATGCACGCCACCATGCCCGGCTAGTTGTGTGTGTGTGTGTGTGTGTGTGTGTGTGTGTGACTTATTGTAGAGACAAGGTCTCACCAAGTTGCCTAGACTGGTCTCGAACCCCGGGGCTCAGGCAATCTTCTACCCTTGGCCTCCCAACGTGCTGAGATGACAGGCTGAGCCACCACACCCTGCTTATTTTTCTATTTCTTGAAGCATTAAGGCTAAAAGTGGATGTTGGCTTCAGATAAGAACCTAACAAGATTCACTTCTAGTTTTGGGACTTCTTTAGTTGAAGAAAAAATTAGGACTTTTTTCTTGAACATGAATTTCAGTATCATTTAACTCTCCAGAGTAAACATCTATGATAAAGTTAGTTTATATATAGCATCAGTAGTTAACATTTCAGGGTGCATATCAAGTGTAGACTATTTGCTACATATTTCACACTCACTCTTCCCAGATTCCTCACAATAACCCTATGAAATACGAACTATTGTTATGTCGACTTTGCAGATAGGGAATCTGAGGCATAAGCAGGCAAAATAACCTATGAATAATGGGTGCAACTTGGTTTAAAATAAACAAACTGACTCCATAGTCAGTTCTTTTAGTCAAAACTCAATACCACTGTTCTGTATTTTATTCTTAAAATGACATGTTTGCAAATCTTAAAAAGTCCAGGCATTAGAGTGATTGATACGATTTCCTAAAGCATACCCGAGTATGAACCCTCTGTCAAACAGATATCAACTGTCACACATGACTCGTGACGTTTACACACAGGTAAACAAACAGACCGCAAATAACTCCATTTGGCTGTGGAATTCCCATACGACTTTCTGTTACCCAGGGCTGCCTGGCAAACACTAGGGCTCTGCTGCTTCTGCCACATCATGCATCCATCACTGTCACTCTCTTGGGAGGTCATGGGATTCCAAGAATCATTTGGTCTTCCATCAGCAGAATCTATTGTCAACACCAGGACACTTTTAGAAACATAGCAGGGTTAGTACTTCATATATGCTCTCACTGTGAGTGACTTTCCAGGTCAGCATCTGCAGAGAACACAAGCAACAAGGAGCCTGCGTTTACAGGATTTCAGGCTGCAGGAAGAAGAAGGGGCAGTGGGGTCACCAGGTTTCTATTCCAGCATCAGTAACTTGAGATGAGAGGACCTGGATTTTGAGCTTTATCAGCTGATCAGATCTTAAAAGATTCTGAATTTTAAACCACAGTACAAATGTCTAACCTCTAAATCTTAACTCTTGTCTAATCATGGCTTTAGTAAAAGCATAATTTTAAGGTAAGGCGTTACATTAAAATAGCATTCAAATGGTTAATTTCTTTTTGTAGTTTCATATTAATATTATTTTAAAAGTCAAGAAAACAGCTTTTCCCCAGAACCTCCAGAAAGAAACCTAACTTTGCCAACACGATTATAATCCAGTAAGACTCATATGGAGTTCTGACCCCTAGATGACCTCTAGAACTGTAAGAAAATGAATATTCTTTGTTTAGGCCATTATATTTGTGGTAATTTGATAGAGCAGCAAAAGGAGGCTAATATAGCATCAAATTTCATTTTCTTTCTACTGTCCTTTACCATATATACATATATATATATAGAGAGAGAGAGAGAGACAAGAGAGAGAGAGAGAAAAACTAAAGGTTTCCAAAGTTGTGAATATATTTTCATTCATGTCTTTATTAAGTATATTTTAAGTTTCAATTTCTTTTTTTCTTGTCTGCTAAGTAATTTGCAATCTTATGAGGAAACTTTAAAAATTAAAGTTAAACATACTTTACAAATTAAAGTTAGTAAACACTTCTTTTAGAATAATTAACTATACAAATAAAGAACAGAGTGCAAATCAGTTTGGTCTACCCCTAGGATGATATTTAAAAGGGAAATGTTGCTGTCATTTTCACTAGAATGAAATATAATTTTATTTCTGTCTGCTCATTCAGTTTGTAATACATAAGCGTTCAGACATCACTGTGCTTCAGTGATAACTGAATGCTTTACCTGAAAGCACAAATATGGGAAATTCTGATAAATTAAGCCAATATTTATTAAATTAGAATTTAGAAAAAAATGCTCCCATGTGATAATTACAAAACAAGCTGGCTAGCTGTAAACTTTACCTTATATTGTGAGGGCGATTATTGGTCCTATTGAAACAACTTTCCAAATTGTAGTTGCATTTTCTTAACCTGATAGAAACCTTTTTCATAAGCGAAAAAGTAAGTCCAGAATGCTAGTTTTATTTTGCTCTAGTAAAATTAATAGCCAATTAATAATTAGCCAATTAATAGTTATACATAGCCTGATTAAGAAGTCACAATGGCCATTGCCTTGCTAGACTCTGGTGTGGCCAGGGGCGCCTTAAGCTATGGCTGTCACCATGCTTCCTGGCTTTGGCCCCCTCCCCTCCCTTGGAGAGGTGAATCTCCCTTCTCTCTCTCTAATTTACTTTCTAAATAAGCTATATTCTCTAATCTAACCTCTGTGCTTCTGAGTGTCAGCCCTCTTTCCAGTCTGTGAAAGGTGAAGAATAAACTTTACTTCTTTCTACTTTAAAAAAAA
>NW_007245879.1:867294-868545 GCF_000164805.1 Carlito syrichta
AAAAAAAAAAGAGGTCATCAACTTTTTTAATATGCACATACTGAGTTTTAGTTAACATCAGTTACCATGAAACAGTAATGGTGATTCTACATGGAAAATTTGATTAATAAGAATATGAGACATAAAGTAGAAACAATGTCAACACAACTTTCATAGTTTAATCTTCATGTGTGATACTTTTGAAGCAGGATCTACAGAAACTTTATAGCAACTTCATACACGCCGCATTAAAAAGTAGCTCAGTTATCGAATTAGTGTTTGTGGAATTCCATTGGTATATTAAGGAAACTGGAATGCATATTATTATTTCAATAAGGTTGCAATCAACCTAAGAAAAAATAGTATACAGTGCAATAGTCACTAAAAGTATCACCATAAAATTAGCCTTAAGCATTTTATGGGCTTACTTTATGCAGTGCTGGTGTCTACAGTGCCTTTTTTGGCAAACACGTTAGGTAACCAACGGCCAAAACCAGAAAAATGAAGGCCCTAGAGGCCTCTTCCTCTAGAACGGAGCATTTTAAAAGGAATCAGGTTGCTCATAATAAACGTCTTCAGAATTTTCCGTTTCCTTTTCTTCCCCCAGTAATTTTCCAACCCCGGCATAGTTACAGCGGCTTCCTTTAGAGTGTAGTAATTAAATCCTCCTGTAATGAAAGACTTTCTTTTCCAGGCCTGGAGCTCTTTGGGTAGATGTTCATTCCCTGTGGGAGTCTTAGCTTGCCGAAAGATTTTCAATCTTTCAAAACGCCTTGGCCTCAAAGAACATCCACGAGGTCCCACGAGGTCCCTCTAGAATGACCAGAGCGTCGAGCAACAGGAACGCCCATTCGTGGCTGGCGAGAAGGCCACGGTGACAGCCGCTTTGGAAGACAGTTTGACGGTTGCTTCCAACACTAAAGATGCTCTGACCGTAGATCTGAGGACCGCACTCCTTCATGTTTGTCCAAAGGGATGGGGAAAAAATTCCTCATGCGGACAGAAAAACCAGCACAGAGCTGTGTTCACAACAGCTTCATCTGTCATCGTCAAAGCGCAGCAGCTACCAAAACGCTCTTCAGGGGGTGAATGGAGCAGTAAATGGTGCGTCCAGATAGTGGAAAACTACTCCGCACCAGGAAAATGACCACGGAGACACGGAGACGCGGGAGAAAGTTACAAGCATATCGCAGCCGGAAACAGCCCACCTGGAAACACCACACCTTAGCCGAGACTTAGTGGCCGTAGGGCCTTCCGGAGAGGAAGTGCCGT
>NW_007245879.1:869042-885241 GCF_000164805.1 Carlito syrichta
CTCGGTGGGGGGACGTCGCGCATAAACCTCGAGGGGCTCGGAGACCATTTACCGAGTGTATTAGTCACCCCCACAGCACAAAATTATTTCGGGTGTTCTGGTTTAAGGGCGGCCGTTTTGCCACGATGTGGCTGGTAACATCAGCCCTCTATAAGGCACTGCATCTTTCTTCTCTGCTCAGACTGTAGTACCTTTGATGATGTGTCTTCATCAAAAAATGGTTGCATTTCCTCAACTCCGCTTATATAAAAAGC
Source organism: Carlito syrichta (assembly GCF_000164805.1). Classification (NCBI taxonomy): domain Eukaryota; kingdom Metazoa; phylum Chordata; class Mammalia; order Primates; family Tarsiidae; genus Carlito; species Carlito syrichta. Next base: position 869,297 of record NW_007245879.1, read on the forward strand.
CAAAACAGTCTGAGCGTGGTGGTCATACCCGTCGTCCCAGCACTTGGGGAGGCAGAAGAGGGAGGATGGCTTGAGTCCAGGAGTTTGAGACCAGCCTGGGCAATATAGCAAAATCTTGTCTCAACAAAAAGTTAAAAAAAAAAAAATTAGCCAGGCATGGTGACACACACCTGCAGCCCTAACTACTTAGGAGGCTGAGGCAGGAAGATCACTTGAGGCCAGGAGGTCAAGGCCGCGGAGGGTCAAGATTGTGCCATTGCACTCCAGTGTGGGCAACAGAGTGGGACTCTGACTCAAAACAAAACAAAACAAAACAGAAAAGGCCAAAATACCATGTATTGCTACAAGGAGTCATTTTTTACAGTGCTATGAACTTAGGACACCAGTAATAAGATTCATTTTTCAGTTGGTCACAATGTGCTTCAAGGAAATATTCACCCATTGCATTCCATGCCATTCAAGCACTGTATTGTTAATTGTTTTGCATCAAAGCCAAATAATTTGATAGGATTACAAATAAGTATAAACAGAGGTGAATCAGAAAAAAACAAATAAATTCCCTAACTCTCAAAGTAATTATTATTAAACTACTGTTAAAAAGTATACAACCAAGTTGTGTCACACATGTGATACACACACACAATTGATTAAAGGAAAACAACATTTGTTATGATGCTCAAACTGAAGGGAATATAAAAAAGAGAAATTTAAAATATGGTCACCTAGATTTCCAACGAGTCATTGAGAAAGTAAGTGAGGTACTTTGCTGAGGGCATTAACACTTTTGTGGTCATCACCCACCATCATGATAGTTTCAGAAACAGTGTCTTAGCAGCCGACAAGAAATGTTCTCAAATGAGCCTAATTTATTCCTTGACTAGCTCTAACCATGCAATCATGTTACTAATGGCACCAGCTTTAAAAACTCTTTTACATGCAAGGAGAAAATGAAAGTAAATACTGTATTTAGTTTATCAGCCAAACACCTACAACTAGTCCAGATCAGAGATGTGGGCACCGGGCTGCAGAGAGAAACATCACATAAGCTAAATAGATTTTCATAGATTTTTTTTTTTAATTTTCTGCTACCATCTTAGCTCAGTTACTATTCAATCTAAAAACAACCCCCTTAACAATAACACCAGATAATTGAGTTATAAATAGATGTAAAACAGTAGGGAGTGGTACATCACCATATGTGGCATTGTAAGCTGAGTGAGTCGACTTCACTGTTAGCACGAAGCTTGCCCTATGATCATTATAAGTCATTTCATTGATGACATGTAAATAGTGGCTTATGATATCACCCCTTGTCCCTCATCGCAACTTCCCAGTAGGGCTCAGCAGGTAGACAAAAAAGAAAATTAACAGATTTATGGATTTTCTTCGGTATGTGTGTATAGCAATGTTCACTCATAAAACATTTTATAGATGCAAGAAAACATAGGACTCCTCCCAAAAGATGTTACTGAGAGGTCAGTAAGTGTGTAAAAACTGTTGATCGGAATCATCTGATCCAGTTTCAGCCACACATCTAAAAACCTTGACCTTGTTGTCTGTTGTGTTCAGAGTAGAGAAGAAGGTAAAAGGCAAAGCCCTCTCCCTTATTAAGCAACCACAATGTATGTGCCAGGTAATCTACCGAATTTCCCTCCCTTGATCCTCGCTGCAACTCTGCAAAAAGAGACACTACAGACGTTACAAAGACAAGAAAAATCGAGTACCGGTTATGAGTAACAAAGACAGGACTGAACCTGGATGAGTCTAGTTCCAAATTCCATTTGGTGCTTTTTGTCACTGCCCTAAAATCATCCCCCTGAAGTAAACAGGGAAGAAATGATGAATTTAAAAAGTTAATAGCTAGCATTTTCATAGTGCTGGCATTTGTGAAGCCAGGCATCCAGTAGGTCAGGGTAGACGCCCATGACACCTCCATGGTGGATTCTGAACAGAGGATGACAGGCCACACGGGGTCCCCAGGTGGTTGCATCTAGCTCAGTGCTTTTCGTTTGAGCTGTGGTGAAGAACTATCTTGGTCTGTTTTAATTTCCAGGCCCTTGCACACCACTACTTTGTGAGCAATAAAAACAAATGATTACAGCATGAAGAGAACATATACACCACAATATAGAGAAAACAAATTCAATTATTTTAATTATTTATGGTTAGATTTGACAAACAAGCCCGCCGAGCACATGTTTAGATCCAGGGCCACTGGCCAAATGCTGCAAAGGCTTCCAAGTGCCCTCATGCAACTTCTGTTCTTATCTCACGGTGGACTGATGACAGGCAGAGCTCAGACGAGCCGAGATCTGGACCACACCCTGACTTTCGGGCCTGCAGAACTTAGCAGAGGCCGCGTCACTTCTTTCTCCCCATCTCGACGCACACTCAGGCAGTACCACAATGTCACAGCTTCTCAAGTTCCGGATCACTGTGCTTGGAAACTTCTGGAAACTTCGCAATTTGCACAAATGCTGCTAATTAAAAGTAAACCAAAACCTTCGGAAACGTCAAACCATTTCATAACGCTGAGATGGCCAGCATGCGTTTTGTTTTTCATTCTCCCTCCTCCCCAGGTCATTACATTATTTTTCAGAATTTGATTTATTTGGGCAATGGACAAGCTACCCCCTGTGTTTTTAATTTTAAATAAAACAATTGCATGGTTCTTTGTCTTAAAATTAACCTTTAAAAGTCAAGATTTTTGAGGGCGTCCTATATTCTTGTTGCTTTTGGAATTGTCATTTGGTCTCAGGATGCCTTTAACCATTTTCACTTCTAGTCATCAACAAAGTACTTTAACATATTTGGGCAAAAGCACTGACAGTAATTGCTGTTTAGGAAATTCAGACATGCTTGCTTGACAACGCACGAGCTCAAACCCTATTCTAGCTACATTCTAGCGGGTTCATTCTAGGAGTGGTTTTCTATGCGCACCTAAGAAAAACAGCTAGCATAATGAAAAGGTGATATGAATAAATACCCCATCAATTATAACATTATATACATAATTTTGAGACCCACGGTTTTCTTTTATAAGCCTGACTGCTAATTGACATAAAATTTAGATTTGCATACAAATGCCTTCATAATCATAGTATTATGCTTACCAAAATGTAGAACGTTTAGAAGGACAAAAGTAAAATAGCAGCCAACATGCCTTTTTCTTTTTTGAAGAAGTATTGTTAGAGCTGATGATTACGCTGCTTTCGGGGTAATGTACTTTCCTTTTTGGTTGTGTTTCTAGATACACAGGATGATATATCCACAAATTAAGGCAAAATTTAAATTTCAGAACTTAAATGGAATTCCAATTGTCCGAATTCATTATCACATATTTCAGTATTCCACACAATCAGATCCTCATCCGCCAAAGCCCATTATCAAACATCAATAAGTCTGAGGAGTAGACAGGGAAAGGAAAAATGTGAAATAATATTACTATTTTATTCTGCAATAATATACATGACCAAATGTATAATAATAAAAACTATAAATAAATTAAAGTGTTCAACATGAAATGATAATGTGGGACTCTAACTTCTCTCTCTCTTTTTGTGATTATTACTAAAGAGCAAACACTATCAGGAAATCTGTTAGAAATTGGTGTTGATGCCAATTGTGTTCTGACTTGATGCTATTTTTTAATAATTCCACCTTAAAAATTAAATGTGTATTAAACACCTTAAGCAGACTAATTAATTATGATCACATAGAACATAAAAACACTCATTTTTCAGAATCTCCACTGGTGTCCAAGGAAGAGTAATCTTAAATTAGCAACAGATTTTTTTAAAAAACACAAAACAAAAACTGCTTGGTATTCTAGCTAATGAGATAATAACTATCATAGTAATATTTTATCATTTGTAAAAGAAGCAGCATTTGCACATTTGTTGCCATTAGCAGAATGACTCTTTAATGGATATTACAATAGCTTATATCAGATAATCATACAGAGACTCAGTCCATCCTGCCAAATACAAAATTAAACAACATGTTTCTGTCTTACAGAAATGTTTATTCCACCTCCTTATGGAGATGAAAAAGAAAAATGTTGCTTTTTCCCAGTGATATGTTTAGGTAACACGTATCTTGGTCATATTGCTTTAATCCAGCCCTTAACTTTTTTCCTTAAGTTACACATAGAAAAATTAAATAGCTCCGAGTTTACCCACTAATCATTCTTATTTTTTCAAAGGTAAATATATTTACTTACAAAAAATTCAAATACCACGCCAAATTTAAAAATAGGAAAAGCAACTAAATTTTAAAAACAGATAGGGTGTGGAGCAATGAGAACAAAATCAGTCACAGAGGTGCTACATGACTTAACAGCAGGTCAAACAGAAAAGATCTGAATATCCTAGTCAACCACACTGAAATGAGGTAGTGATGATAGAATGAGGAGGCAGAGAGAGAGTAAAATCTAGACTGAATTAACGGAAGTGATAGTCTTATGATCTTGGCACTGTGGCATGATGGATTTCAATTCCATGAGCCCAATTTTAAGAGAATAATGATCACAGGCATATTTCCAAAAGAAGACGCCCAGGAGACTGCATTTCTATGAACTTTAGACCAGTCAAAGCACAAGTCACAACTTACAACAACAGAATTGTCCCTCTCAAATGAGTTTTCTTTGGCTTTCACAGTGCTGAACCACACAGTACTTGGAAATTTAGAATGGACACATATTTTGAATCAAGAGATTTCTCAGACAAACAAGAGTCCTAGTTTTTCTTGGGCATTAAAAGATCTGGGAACACAGGCCACATTTTCCCCTTGGCCACAACGGACTGACACCGGAAGCCACTATCTGCTCCGTCTAGATTGGGTTTGAATTCTTCAGTGTGCCCCAGGCCTGTCTCTCTGTCCCATCGTACCCAAGCCAACTTCAAAAATTCACACCCCCAGTCTAGATTGTGTAGGTGGGTGAGTTTGTGATAGGACCCCAGGCAAGGCTCTGGAAATGTGTGGTCCAAAAAGACGAGAGGAGCTATGACCATACTTTTCAATTACTTATAGACTGTTACACTGCTAAGAAAAATGAACTTTAAGTTTTTACAGAAAGCATCAGCTGGATTTAAATGTGAAGTTTAGAGCAAGATGGGTTTTAAGAGAACATTAAAAATCTGTATCACTTCAGATAGAGCTATTTAACAACAGAGAAGTTTTCTTCAGAAAGGAGTGTGCATCCTTTCACTGGAGGCGTTCAGGCAAAAATCTAGGTGACCAATGTGTCCCCTTTGCCCTAAAAATAAGTAATTCTGTTTTTTCAAGTCATTGCATTATATATAAATGTATGAAGGTAGAATAACTTCAGATATTACATTGCTTCTTAACTGGAAAATTCCTTTGCCCTGCTGTTAAAGTTATCACCATGTCTCAGATGCCATGTGGACAGAAGAAAGATGACTTTTATGAAACAAAAGTAGTTACTATTCAAAATTTCCCACTTTTAGTCCTAAACTTGTATATATAGGTACATTTTCCACCAGTCTCCTTTTTACTTATAGCCAAGAGTTAAGTCCTTAGTATCACTTATAAAATATATGTCTTTAAAATTTTAAGTGGAATTTCTTCAAGTGCTAGACTTTCATACCAGTTTAGAAGTTTTTCCACTAACAGCTTCAGCCAAAGCCCCTGAGGAAATCAGGGACATGACTGATTGACTAATGCTGTTTACAGTCGAATGCAACAGCATTCATACAAAGACAACACTACTACACACAATCAGAATCAAAGCTACAGTGCTCTACTCAATAAACACATCTTCAGGAGAAAAACATTCTCCTACAAGTCAATCTAAAAACTGGAAAAAGTGACTGCTATACCCGATGCTCAAATATCAATGTAAGGACACAACAAACGTGAAAAAGGAAACACAGCACATCCAAAGGAACACAGTAATTCTCCAGCAATCAATTACAATGATATAGAAAGTTATGAAATCTCAGAAAATGGCATTTTAAATAATATTAAGGAAATTCTATGAGATGCATAATAATACAGATAAATAATACAAAGAAACTAGAAACATAATTTAGGATATGAATGAAAAATTTACCAAACAGATAGATATCATAAAAAATAATGAAGCAAGGCCAGGCACAGTGGCTCAAGCCTGTGATCCTAGCACTTTGGGAGGCCGAGGCAAGAGTATTGCCTGAGCCCAGGGGTTTAACACCAGCCTGGGCAACTTGACGAGACTTTATCTCTACAGTAAATTAAAAAATTACCCGGACATGGTGGCTGATGCCTGTAGTTCCAACTACCTAGAAGGTTGAGGTGGAAGGATCACCTGAGCCCAGCAGGTCAAGGCTGCAGTGGCCATGAGTGTGCCACTGCACTCCACTCTGGGTCACAGAGTGAGTCTCCAACTCAAGGGGAAAAAAAAAAAAAGAAAGAAATAGCAAAAATAACCAAGCAGAAACTCTGAAACTAAAGAATTCAATGAATGAAATGCAAAATACATTTGAAATCTTCAATAACAGACTAGATCAAGCAGAAGGACCTCAGAACTTTAAGACAAGTCTTTTGAAATAGCTCATTCAGACTAAAATAAAAAAAAAATGAACAAAACCTATGTGACATATGATATACCATAAAGTGACCAAATATACTCAGAAGCTGAAGAAAAAAAGATAGAAAACCTATTTAATAAATTAATAGCTGAAAAATTCTCAAGTCTAATGAAAGATTTAGACATTCAGAGATCCTCACATAAGTACAATTCAGAAAGATCTCCATGGCACACTATAATCAACTTGCTAAATGTCAAAGACAAAGATAAATTTCTAAAAACAGCAAGAGAAAAACATTGAGTCACCTATAAGGAAACCATCATTACACTAACAGTGAATTGCTTACCAGAAACCTTACAGGCCCAGGAAGAATAAGATGATATATTCAAAGAGCTGAAAGAAAAAAATCAACTAGCCAAGGATAATAGTATCCAGCAAAGTTCTTCATAAATGGAGAAATAAAATATATCACAGACAAGCAAAAACTGAAGAAATTTATCACCAATAAACTGGCTCTACAAGAAATGCTTAAGTTTTCCTACACCTGACAACAAAAGAATGATATTTATCACCATGAAACACAAGAAATTATAAAAATCACTGGTAGAACAATCACACAAATGAGGAAGAGAAGGACTCAATTGTTACAACTATAGAAAATTACAAAGTTGCAATGATAAACAATAATAGAGAGAGAACGAAACAGATGATATACAAAACAACCCAAAACAATTGATTCGATGGCAGGAATAAGTCCTCATATATCAATAATAACATTGAATGTAAATGGATTAAATTTTTCACTTAAAAGATACAAACTAAAAGATATGAATTAAAAAACCACAATACACCTATCTATGCTGCCTAAAAGAAACTCACTTCACCTGTAAATACACATATAGACGAAAGAAAAGGAAAGGAAAAAGACAATCCCAAGCAAACAAGAGTAGCTAATTTATATCAGATAAAGCAGACTTTAAATCAAAAACAGTAAAAAAGAGACAAAGATGGTCATTATATACTAATATAAGAATTCAGTAAGAGAATACAAAAATTCTAAATTTATATACATATCCAACACTGGAGCACCAAGATATAAAGCAAATATTGTTAGGTATAAAGGGAGAAATAGACGTCAACACAATAACAGTTGGGGACTTCAATATCCCACCCTCAGCATTGGACAGATCATCTAGATAGAAGATTAACAAAGAAACCTATTTAAACTGGGTTTTAGACCAAATGGACCTAATAAACATCTACAGGTCATTTTATCCAACAACTGCAGAATATGCATTCTTTTCATCAGCACATAAACATTCTCCAGGATAGACAACTTGTTTGGCTGAAAATCAAGTCTCAACAAATTTTAAAAACTTGAAATCATACCTTGCATCTTCTCAAGCCTCAATAAGATAAAATTAGAAGTCAATTTTTAAAAACAATCTTTCAAAACTGTACAAATACATGAAAACTTAACAAAATGTTCCTGAATGACAATTGGGGTCAAAAAAATAAATAAATAAAGAGAAAATTTTAAAAACTTTTTGAATCAAATGAAAATTAAAATACAACATACCAAAATCTATGAGATGCCGTAAAAGCAGTGCTAAGAAAAATGTTTATATAATAAATGCCTATATCAAAAAAGGAGAAAGATTTTAAGTAAACAATCGAGGAACTAGAAAAGCAAGAACAAACCAAATCTAAAATCAGTAAAGAGCAATAATAAAGAGCAAAGCAGAACTAAACAAAATAGAGACTAAAAAATCATACAAAGGATCAACAAAATGAAAGTTGTTTTTTGAAGAGATAAGCAAAATTTATAAACCTCTAGCTATACTTACCTAAGAAATGAAAGTCATATAAATGAAATCTGAAATGAAAATGAGACATTACAACTGATACCACAGAAACACTAAAGATAATCAGAAACTATTACAGACAACTATATGCTAACAAACCAGAAAAACTATAGGAAATGGATAAATGTGTGGACATGTACAATCTGCCAAGAGGGAATCAGGAAAAAATACAAAACCTGAACAAACCAATAGTAAGTAATGAGATCAAATCAGTAACAAAAAGCCTCAAAAAAAAAGATAGAAAAGAAAAGAAAAAAGCTCAGGACCAGATGGCTTCGTTGCTGAATTTTATCAAACTTAAAGAACTAACGCTAATTCTTTTCAAGCTATTCCAAAAAACAGAAGAGACTGAAATTCTCCCTAATTCATGCTATGAGACCAACATTACCCTGTTACCAAAACCAGAAAAGGACACACAAAAAAGCAAGCTACAGCCCAATATCTCTGATGAACATAGACAAAAATTTCCTCAACAAAACACTAGCAAACAAAATCCAAGAAAACATCCAGAAGATAACACACCATGATCAAGTTGGCCTCATCACAGTCATGCAAGAATGTTTCCAGGTATGCAAATCAAAAGTACAATATATCACATCAGCACAGTGAAGGACAAAAAAATCATCTCAATGGATACAGAAAAGACATTTAATAAAATCAAATCTTCTCTCACGATAAAGGCTCAAAAAACTAGACACAGAAGAACTATACTGCAGCATAGTCAAAAGCCATATATGGCAAACACACATTATACTGAATGAGGAAAAGCCAAAAGCCTTTTTTCCTAAGAATTAGAACATGACACGAATGCCCACTTTTACCCCTTCTATTCAACATAGTACTGGAAGTCCTACACAGAGCAATCAAGCAAGAGATAAAAATAAAAGACACCCAAATTAGAAAAGCGTGGGGCAAACCTTCCCTCTTTGCGGGTGAGATGATGCTGCACTGTATTTAGAAAAACCTAAAAAATAGAGTTCCCACATGATCCTGCAATCTCACCGCTGGGTGTTTGAAGAAAAGGAAATCGGTATATCTAAGGAATACCTGCACCCTCATGTTTATTGCAGCACTACTCACAACTCAAAGATGTGGGATCAACCACAGTGTCCATCCATGAATGACTAAAGAAAATGTGGCATATACAAAGGGAATGCTATTCAGCCATTAAAAAAGGAAAATCTTGCTGCTTATGGAAACATGGGTGCAATTGGAGATCACTGCATTAAGTGAAATAAGCCAGGCACGGAAAGACAAGTATCACACGTTCTCGCTCATACAGGGAACTACAAGGGTTGATTTCATGGTGGTAAACAGTAAAATGAAGCCGGGCTCGGTGGCTCAGCCTGTAATCCCACGCCTTTGGGAGGCTGAGGAGAGTGGATTGCCTGAGCCCGAGGGTTCGAGACCCGCCTGGGCAGGCGAGACCTCATCTCTGCAATAAATCAAAAAATCAGCCGGGTGTGGTAATTCCAGCTACTTGGAAGGCTGAGGAGGAAGGATCGCCGGGGCCCAGCAGGCGAGGCTGCGGTGACCAGGAGCGGCCACTGCACTCCAGTCTGGGTGACAAAGTGAGACTCCAACTCAAAAAAAAAAAAAAAAAGAGTAAAATGATAGTTACCAGAAGGAAAGGTAACTGGATGAGTAAAGGAATAATACGAAGTTGGTCAATGGGTACAAACATAGTTACATAGAAAAAATAAATTCTAATGTTTGATAGCAGAGTCAGGTGATTATACTTAACTGCAATGTATTGTATATTTCAAAATAGCCAGAAGTGAGAACTTGACATGTTCCCAACATACAGAAACAATAAATACTTCAGGTGGTAACTACCCTAAACACCCAGACTTAATCATTATACATTCCATGAATGTAACAAAATATCCCATGTAGCTAATAAAAATGTGCAAATATTATAAATAAAAATGTTTAAAAAATAAAACAAAGTGTTCAAACTTTGTCTGGCTCATAATTCAAATGAAACCATTCAGAATATTGATGATGCAAATAGGAAGTTTTAAGTAGATAGTGTGCAACATAAAAAAGGGTAGTTACGATTAAGCGATAATGTTTTATGAACAGGATATTCACATATTCTTGAAGTTTCACTCCAAATATTATTTATTAGTTACAATGGGAAAAGACATTTTTGAAGTGGAAAAAATCCAGTAGACACAGCCTTTACCATGTGAGCTAATATAACATGAATAATGTTATAACAACACCAATAACGAGACTAATTTACACCATATATCTCTTGATGTGTTGCATCGGTGTAATATTCCTATCCCCCAAAAATACAACATTAACCAAAATCTATCTAATCATAAGGCAATAATCAGATAAATGCAAATTAAAGGACATTTTGAAAAACATTGACCTGGACTGTTTTAAAACATCAATAATATGAAAGACCAAAAAAAAAAAGAAGAAGGAAAGTCTTGGAGACTGTTCTAGAATACAGGAGGCTGCACGATCCTTGACTGGCTCCTGGATTGAGAAGTAAACAGCTATCAAAGGCAGTGTTGGGACATTGGGAGGACAATGACTATTAATTGTATATTAGCCAATTGTATCATATCACATTCCACATCAATTTTATGACTGTGACCATTCTATTATGGTTATGTAGGAAATGCCTAGTCCTTCAGAGATATGGATTGAATATTCAGGGATGAAGTACTATGATGTCTGAAACTAATTCTCAAATAGTTCCAAAAGAATAAGTGAGCAAGAGAGAGAGTATACAAATACATAAATTTGAACAAGAGAAAAGAGAAAAAGAGCAAATATGTCCAAATATATATATATACTTTTTGAGTTGGAGTCTCACTCGGTCGCCCAGACTGGAGTGCAGTGGCCGCTCCTTCCACGTCAGCCTTCCCAGTAGCCGGAATTGCAGGCATGCGCTACCACGCCCAGCTGATTTTTTGATTTATTGGAGATGAGGTCTCGCCAAGTTGCCCAGGCAGGTCTTGAACCCGCGGGCTCAGGCAATCCAGTCACCTCAGCCTCCTAAAGGTGCAGGATTACAGGCTGAGTCACCGAGCCCAGCAAATATGTTCAAATTTTAACAATGGCAAAATCCAAACAAAGGGAGGATATGCAAGTACTTTTTGAACTATTCTTCCCGTTTTTCTGAAGGTTTGATATTTTTCTTTTTCTTTTTTTTTAATCTATGAAGAAATTTATGAAGAGGTTTGTTTTGGCTCATAGTTCTGCACATGGCCAGCATCTACTGACCTTCTTTAGAGGTCTCAGGAAGCTTTTACTTGTGGCAAAGTCAAGGAAAGACAGCAGTCACATGGTCAGAGGAGAGAAGGAGGAAATACTCTTTTTTGCATTCTTTTTTAAAAATTATTATTTTTTATTATAAAGATGTGGGGTTCAATTCAGGGTTAGGCATACAAACATTGATCATGCAGGTACCCTTGTTGATGAGGTATGCCCCTCCCTCCCCTAGCAGTTTCCCTCAACTGTCAATCCCACCTCCCCTCCCCTGACAGTTTCCTATTACTACCAAACACATTCTTATAGTATCATAATTGTTCAAGGTCCGCTTATGAGTGAGAACATATGGAACTCTGCTCTTTGTTTCTGTGATAGATCACCGAGTATGATCGACTCCAAATCCACCCAAGTTGCTGTGAAGTCCATATATTTGTCCTTCTTTATGGCTGCATAATATTCCACTGTGTATGTGTATCACATTTTCTTTATCCAGTCTGGCTTCAAAGGGCAACATGGTTGGTACCATGTTTTTGCTATTGTGAATAGAGCTGCAACAAACATACGTGTGCAGGTATCTTTTTTGTAGAATGATTTGTGTTCCTCCAGGTATATTTCCAATAGGGGAATTGATGAGTCATATGGAAGGTCAATTTCTAGTTCTTTCAGAAATCGCCACACTGTCTTTCAAAGAGTTTACACTTGTTTGCATTCCCACCAGCAGTGTATAAATGTTCCTTTTTCTCCACATCCTCACCAGGATCTGTTGTTTGTTTTATTAATAAAGGCAATTCTTACTGGGGCTTCTCAGTGTGGTTTTGATTTGCATTTCTCTGATAATGAGTGAGGCTGAGACTTTTCATGAGTCTGTTGGCTGCCTCTGTATCTTCTTCTGAAAAGTTTCTATTCAGAATGTCTTTTGCCCACTTTTTAAAGGGGCTGTTTGTTTTTTCCTTTCAGCACGTTTGAGTTCCTTGTAGATCCTAGATGTTAGGCCTTTGTCAGATATACCATTGGCAAAAATTTTTACCCATTCTGTGAGCTGTCTCCCTGCTCTCTGGATGGTTTCTTTTGCACTGCAGAAGCTCGTTAGTTTGATGAGGTCCCACTTGTCTATCTCATTTCTTAAGGTATTGGCCTTTAGGGTTCTAAATAGGAATTGGTTGCTAGTTCCAATTTCCAATCTCCTTCATTTTCTAAGATTCTTATAGTTTGAGGCTTTACGGTTAGGTCTTTGGTCCATTTAGAGTTAATTTTTGTGTATGGTGATAGGTAGGGGTCCTGTTTCAATCTTCTGCCTGTGATCAGCCAGTTTTCCCAGCACCATTTACTAAATAGGTTCTCCTCTCCCCAGTGGTTGTTGTTGGAGGCTTTCTCAAAGATGAGTAGGTTGAGAAATTGAGATTTTGCTTCCAGAATCTCTATCCTGTTCCATTGGTCTATATGCCTGTTCTTGTACCAATACCAGGCTGTTTTGATTACTGTAGTCTTACAGTAAAATTTGAAGTTTGAACTCCTGTTTTGTTTCTTTTGCAAAAGATTGTTTTGGCTATTCGTGGTCATATGTGTTTCCATATGAATTTCTGTACTGTCATTTTCAGGTCTGAGAAGAAAGACGTTGGTAACTTAATGGGCATTGCGTTGAATCTGCAGATTGCCTTTGGTAGGATGGACATTTTTAACAATGTTGATTCTTCCTATCCATGAGCATGGAATATTTTTCCATTTGTTTGTGTCTTCTTAGATTTCTTGGAGCAGCCTTTTGTAGTTCTCATAGTAAAGTTCTTTCACTTCTCTGGTTAGGAAGATGCCGAGGTATTTCTTTTTTGTGTGTGGCTATTGTGAATGGGATTGTGCTTTTTATTTGGGTCTCTGCCTGCTTGTTGTTGGTGTATAGGAATGCAACTGTCTTTTGCATGTTTATTTTGTACCCTGAGACTTTGCCAAAGTCCTTTATCAGTGCAAGCAGGTTTTTGACAGATTCTTTGGATTTTCAAGGTCTAGGATCATATCATCAGCAAAGAGGGATAATTTGACTTCCTCTATTCCTATTTGGATACCCCTGATTTTCTTCTCTTGTCTAATTGCCCGAGCTAGGACTTCAACATAATACTGAACAAGAGGGGTGAGGGTGGGCAGCCTTGTCTTGTGCCAGTTTTCAGGAGAAATGTTTCCAGCTTCTCTCCATTTAGCAATATGTTAGCTGTGGGTTTATCGTAAATGGCTCTTACTATTTTGAGGTATGTTCCTTCTATACCTAGGTGTTTGTGGGTTTTTATCAAGAAGGGATGCTGGATTTTATCAAAAGCCTTTTCTGCATTTAATGAGATAATCCTGTGGGTCTTGTTTTTACATCTGTTGTTGTATTTAATGACATTTATGGTCTTGAGAATGTTGAACCAGTCCTGCATCCTGGAGATGAAGCCTACTTGGTCATGGTGGATGATATTTGACATGTGTTTTTGGATCTGATTTGCTAGAATCTTGTTGAGGATTTTTGCATCTATGTTCTTAAGGGATATTGGCCTGTAGTTCTCTTACTTTGTTGGATCTTTACCTAGTTAGGGTATTGGTGTGACATTAGCTTCGTAAAATGATTTGGGGAGAATTTCATCTTTCTCAATTACCTGGAATACTTTCAGTAGGATTGGTATCAGCTCCTCCTTATATGTTTTGTAGAATTTTGCCAGAAAGTCATCTGGTCCAGGCCTTTTATTTTTTTTTTTGGTAGGTAGTTTTCGTATGACAAAATTTCCTGGGTTGTTATTGACACAATTTCCTGGGTTGCTATTGATCTATTTAGCGTCTCAATTTCTTTTGTTTCAACCTGGGGATGTTGTGTGATGTCAGAAAGTCCTCCATTTCATCTAGGTTATCAAGTTTGTTTTTTACAGATTGGGTTAATGCCATGTTCTCGTCTTCAAGTTCTGAGATTCTTTCCTCAGTAGTTAATTCTGCTTTCCATGCTTGTCATCTTGTTACTTATTTCCTGAATGAAACTTTTTATGGCCAAAACCTCTGTTACAAGTTCTGTCAGTGTGGCATCTTGTTTTTCTTGAGGCCAATTCACTCTTTCCATCCATTCCCTAATCCCTGTTGTATTCTGGGGACAGTCTTGGTAACTTCCACCGTTTGGGCACCAAGCTCGGATTTTTCAGTAGGTTTGTCTTTGGTACACTTGAAATTGCCTGAGGTCTTCTTTTTGCTTTTCCTCAGTTGTGACAGATCTCTTGTTTTTCTCTTTAGTGCTGTCATTCTGTGTCAGTAGGAGAGGTTTTCCCTTTTGACATTTGCTCAGAACTCTATTCTTCCCTGATCCAGGCTCTGGATTTGTCCTATTTTGAAATAGGATGGTAGATGGGAAGCTTTGCCGTCTCTTGTAGTTTTTGACATTTGAATAAAGTGTGGGATGGAGCACTAGGGATTAGATACCACAGGCAAATTACAATGTTCACTTACTGTGGTATGTGTCCCCTGAGACCCCCTCCCCACCACCACTCTGTATGACAATGCAAAGCAGAAACCAGTGCAAAAGCAACTGAACACATACACACACACTCCAAAACAAACTGGATAACAACAAAGCGAAACAAAACAATCAGCAACAAAAAGAACCCCAAGAAAGCTAAACACAGACACATGTCCAGTACAAACTGAACAGAGAAGAAAAACAGAAAGACCTAAGGGAAAAAAAAAGGATTCAGGTCGAACCCTCGCACATCTATTGACATTCTCCTTAAACTATAAAAAATGAATATAAAAAAGACCCAGGCCGGCTCGGTGGCTCAGCCTGTAATCCCACGCCTTTGGGAGGCTGAGGTGAGTGGATTGCCTGAGCCTGCGGGTTCGAGGCCCGCCTGGGCAGGCGAGACATCTCTACAATAAAATCAAAAAATGAGACGGGCGTGGTAGCGCGCGCCTGTAGTTCCGGCGACTCGGAAGGCTGAGGCGGAAGGATCGCCGGAGCCCAGCAGGTCGAGGCTGCGGGGGCCGGGACGGCCGCTGCCCTCCAGTCTGGGCAACAGAGTGAGACTCCGACTCCAAAAAAAAAAAAAAAATCCAACAACCGCAACAAAAGTGAAAGATGAACCCTCAACCATTCACATGCACACAAAAGCAGAAAATGACAAAAGACAAAACAAACAGAAAAAGAAAAGAAAAATAAGAAGAAAGAAACAGAAAAAGAAAAGAAAACACCGGGGTGGGGCATGCAGATCAGACCCTCACGCACACATTCAGGCACACAGGAAAGACATTTTTAAAACAGATGAACTCACAAGCAACAGTCAAAAGGTTTTTTGGTGGGGAGCTGCGGGCGG
>NW_007245879.1:885863-906750 GCF_000164805.1 Carlito syrichta
GGGGGCTGCGGGCGCCGGCGAGAGGAGAGCCGAGGCGCGGCGCGCGGCCGCCGCCTCCCGCGATTCGCGGCGGCCCAGCCCGCGGCCCCCGGGCCCGCCGCGCACACGCCCCTGCCGCCCGCGCCCGCTCCGGAGCTTCCGGGCGCCCACTCGCTCGCCGGGGACCCGCGGGTGGCCGGCTCGGCCGCCGCCTCCCGGGCTTGCTGCTGTTCGCCCCGGAGCGGGCGGGGCGTGCTGTCCCCGCGACGGCAGCCCGCGAGTTCGGGGTGGCGGTGCTGGAAGTTCAAGCCTGTCCATTCAGTGAGCACACTGCGGACGTTTGCAGGGGCAGCAACCCAGCGTCTGGCACTTTCGCTCACATTGTCAGCTTATAAAAGGAAGTGGGGGAGGGAATAGAGGTCGGTTGATGGACACGAGGTGGCGAGAAAGGGCAAGGTCTGGTGTTCGGCAGAACAGCAGGTGGCTGCGGTTATCAGTCACTTACTGCGTATTTCAGAATAGCTAGAAAAAAATACTGGGAATGTTCTCAACACAAATAAATAATACATGAGGTGATAGACATCCCAATTACCCTGATTTGATCATTATACGTTTTATACATGTCGCCACATATCATTTATACCCCGCAAATATGTCCAATTAAAAGTAGGAGAATAAATAAAACGATATTGACAAAATCATTGACGTTAAGTGATGGATAGGTGGGGGCTCATTCTATTTAAAGGCTAATTTTTAAAAGGTCTCATTAGAATAATGTTTCACCATGCTTTTATTTTAACTATAACTTCAACCGAAGTTTCAGATACAATTTTTGAAATGTAAATAAAGATTTAGAGTCAATTATTGGAAAACACTTAGAGTGACATAGTTCTGGCATTCTGCAGAAATTTGTCTATGAGAAACTTCCACATTCACAGAAAGAATAAAGGAGGATGTTGAAAGTCTTTACACTTAAGGGCGGGCATTTTGAAAATGAGAATGCCACACATATAACTGTGAATGACATCTTCTCGTATTAAAAAAAAATTCTAGTTCTAAGGTGACATTCTGTTGATGTTGGGTGGTTGGAATTAAGATTATATCAGAAGATGGACTTCATCATGCTCAGTATTTTTATTTCTCTCTACATATACCCTTTCTGAAGCCAAATTGGTCAGATACAGTTATGCTGCATTTTTATGAAAATATTTTTTCTCTCTATAAAAATCACTATTTATCATCTAACAAAGTTCTTTGCATTTAGACATATACAGAATGAAAATATCTGTTTCACTCATTTCAGTAAGAGTATTATGCCAAGGGGACGATTTTTTCTGCTTCTCAGAACTAATATATTTTAGCAGTACAAAAACAAACATAACTTTCTTATAATTGGGTGCTAAGCTATAAACTACTGTATAAACAATTTCAAAAGCACTATTTACCTGTACAGGTCTTGAGTCTAAGCAGCAACTCTATAGGAAATGTGGCCCTTATAAGACTGCACACATCTCACTCTCTCTTCTGCTGGTATGTTCATCTTTTCCTTATAGTTTCTTACATACAGTTAATAGCTATGACCAAGAGGGGAAAACACTTTCTTGTATTCTGTGTACCCTCAGCTCAGAGCCAAGAGGCATATTGATATCTATCTATAAAAAGGAAATATAAATCAACAGCAAAAGCAAAGTCACTAAATAAGAAAAACATACATGTCACAACATATAAATCAAATTTTTGCAGATTCTAGCTCCACATTTTCAATATTTCTAAGTTTTTGAAAAATTAAATTACCTGTAAGTTTTGTTCATGTACTAGTGATTGTTCGGCTATTTCTGAAACATAGTCTAATTACTTGTTTTAAAAGATCATTGCTAGATACCAAATACCAATAATCATATGTAAGTACTGTGTCTATCCCCAAAACATACATGCAATCATTTTTATAGCTTCTTTTCTTACATCTCTGCCAAAATTTCCTTCCATTATTGCAAATGAATCAAAGTTTTGCTGATACTGAGTTGTTAATGGGTTAACTCTAAAACACCTCCTTGTATTGCCTAGTACCCACAAATACTCAGTCTTATAAATGAAATATTTATTTTTTCGATAGCAAGATTTACTGAGAGGACAGAAAAGTTCCCACAGTGGGAGGGGACCTGAAGGGACTGCTCATAAATAAAATATATTAAATAATCATTTTTAAAATGTTTTAAAATTTTTTCTAGAATATTCTCATCATTAAATGTTCAAACTGGTGTGGTTTGGATTTTTTTTTTTCTTTTTTTGAGTCAGAGTCTCACTTTGTTGCCCAGGCTGGAGTGCAGTGGCACACTGGATTTTAACATAAACAAGACTATGATGAAAAAAGCTTCAGTTCTGAGTTATCTGCTTCACAGTTCACAAACACACTTCCATTAGCAATTCTAATTGGGAGGAACTTATGTCCAGGAAGATACATCAAAACAAGAATAACTTTAGTAACACATGTCTTAAAACGACAAGAATAATGAGTGCATATACTACCCTAATATTGCTTTCATGTTTTTAGTACTATTTTAAAACATTATAGGCTTGAATTTTCTGAATGCTTAGCATCTTTCTGTATCTTCTTTGCTTTATATATTAAGCTAATCATCTGATTTAAAAGTGTAGCTCAGAGTAAGTTGCATAGGGTAATAAATCAGTAAGGTCGCAAACAGGACCTTCAAATGAGGTCCTTGACTTTACAGGAAGGAGACTTTGGACTCCATGGGGGAACTTGGGATGCCTCTCCCTGGCTCTCCACTTCCATGAACAGAGAACTTTGCTCCCAGTTGTTTTTTTATTTGTTCTTTGTTTTTCCCTTTTGCTTTCCAACCTCAATCCTCTTTTCATCAAGGATGTAGAAGGTATTGTATGTCTAGCTTTAAATATCTCAGAGGAATTAGATACGTGATGAGAATCTTTGTTTATGCTCAGTCTCTCAGTATTGTTGAACTTATGGTGACTGCACCAAGCCTTCTTGAGATTCGGAAAAAAAAAAAATCATTAAAGTTTATTCTAAATTCTCTCAGATTCTCCAGAAGAACTAAAACTTGACAAACTATAAGGAATCGGAAAGCAAAACATCTATAATAATCCCATCTTATTTAGAAAGACCATGTTTAATTTACCCATTACACAAGTATTTAATGAAATTTACTGTCAGTCAATCTCTCTTGGGTATTGAAATACGCACTTGTAGGCACCCTTATCATGATCTCTCTTCTTGGGAGCGTCACAGTCTAGAAAGAGAGTTCACATGGGACAAATAAGCACAAGTGAGATGCAAATTACAAGGTGAAGCTGAGGACTGCTAGGAGAGCGGATCCAACAAAGGTTCTGTGTAATATCTAGCATGGGGGTGGGGGTTACCCGAGGAAGTGAGACTTCAAGGAAAATGCTAGAGCATAACAGAACTTTAGCAGAGAAGGTCAGAGAGCACAAATAAAATCTGGAGATTATCATCAATATCACAACAGAATATGTGTCAAAAAGCAAAGCAGAAGTTAAAACGCACCTTTGTTTTTCACAAAATAAACCTTTTTTAGACTTTCTCTGAGTCATAAAAGTGTCCACTAAATCATATTTTCCGTGAAATATAACATCAAGAAAGATCAAATTCAATTATGTATCTCTAAGCCCAAACTTTAACTAAAAGATGGAAAATGTAATGAACCAATGATAGTGCGATATTGATGCATTTCTGAAAAATCTCTTGTTCATTAATATTCTGAATAATGCCAAAACAATGAAAAGTATAACAATTTCAAGAATTCTTCATTATAAACTGTTGTTTTTACGTACACACACACACACATATACATGACTGAATTACTTGACTTTCCAATATTACTTTATCCAGAAATTAATCAAATGAAATCATTCTGATGGAAAAATTGATATATCCTTTCAGTAAGAGATACATAAATAAATACTAAACTATTTTACAAAATTCCTTTGAGACTTCTAAAAGCTTTGGATATGCTTCCCAGATAGTTATGAATGTGAATATTTATATAGAATCTTACAATAAGAAGTCTTTTCATGGACTCTCTATTTAGGAGAGCCTAAGGTTGACAATATCAATTATCAAGTGAAGGATTGGAATTGTAAGATATTTACCTACTCTAAGGTAATTCTCATATTTAAAATAAATGGATAAATAACCACTAAATGCTCTATTAAGTTGCTGAAAGAAAATCTGGCAGAATAGTGTGCTTGTCTTATCATATCAACACCTGGCCCATTTAAATTTAATTCAGAAAGCTCTAAAAAAAACAGGAATATTTTTTATTAAGAGCAATGTATGCTACTATTTTGATGGTCCATCTAATAACAAGACTTCCCAAGACTGGATGCACCTTGATTTCTCAGAGTGTACTAGGGTGAGTGTATGCAAACATGTTCTTTTAAACTTTAAAGAAACACATTTAGAAATAATGTGAAACTATTGTGCCCGTTTCAAAAAACTAGAACATGGGCAACCCTCCCCCCCACCCCGGGTCCCCTCCCGCTGTGGAGTCTTTCTGTCTTCTCAATAAATCCAGCTTTCAAAAAAAAATACAAAAATACAAAAACTTATCAGCTACCGCCTCCCCAAATTCTTGTTATCACTAGAAAGGCACAGTATAATTCTAGGGTAAAAGCAACGACAAAGCAAAAAACAATGTGGATTAACAGGATAAATTGTTCAGAAGAGAAAAAGTAGCCATCAGCTAGATGGATGAGTCTCATTTGTGATTAAGTTAAAAATATCTAACATTTAAAAAATATTTGAACATATTTTGCTTTCTTTAAACATCCCAAGAAAATTAAGAGACATATTTTTAAATATTTGTGTAGATTTCTTTACAATAGCAAAATACTACAAAACCTTGTTTCAAAGACCAGAAATTTCTGTTGTAAGGGACATGATTTCTTCTTTCCTTGTGTTGATTTCAGTGTCCAAGGAGCAGGGCCCTGAATACACATAGCATTTGCTTTTCTACAAAGTGTCTGACCTTTACACCACATGAGTTTACAATTTAATTATATGATGGCACTAGCAAGACTACAGAATAAAGCCACTCAGTAGTAAAATGTACATGCAACACAATGTTGCACACTGTGAAGTATAGCCAATATTACACAGTATGACTCCTCAAGCATTTGAGAAATCATTCAAGAGAATTATAGCTTTTGAGAGCAGAGGTTTTTTTTAAGAGCAAATAAGGTCAAACTTTCATTAAGGGACATGAGACACAGTCTGGTATTATACATCAGTATAGAATATAATTCTTTTAGTGGCTGTTCCCAGCAGTTAAAGCAAACCTTTGTATGACACTTCACTTGACGGAGATTTAACATAGATCAAATTAATAACAGAAAGAAATATTTGGGTTCTGCCAGATGATTTCATTACAAAGGAGAAACTCCTGGTGAAATGGGGAATGATGTGAAAAAGTTCTGGCGTTTGTACTTTAGGACAGATTCCAGGTTCTTTGGGAATGAAAAACACACTATAGAATGGAGGAAATGCCTGTTTTAGCTTACACAGTAGTGCTCCTTTTACATGAGAAGGCAAAATTTTCTAGTACCAGTTCTGAATTAAGCATCTGACACGATGCTTTTTACCTATGGCTTATAATAAACGATTCAAAACTGAGTGGCTCGAAACAAGGGTTTACTATTTCTCGTGACTCTGTAGGTTGCCTGGGCTTTTCTTCAGTTTCATCTGTGGTCACTGGGTGCATTCTGGGGCTGCACTCAGCCGAACAGTCTGGGCTGGAAGGTTCCGGAAGGCCTCTTCCACACTCTGGGCCTGGCACTGACTGGTGGGGGCCTCGTTGTCCTCTTTGTTGTTGGTTTTCCACATCGTGTTGCCTCCTTCAGGGCCTGTCTACATGGCTTCTCTCCCCAGCAGGAGAGCTCGGACTAACTCAAAGCATGGCTTCTTAATTTCGAAAGTATTATTTTTTGAATGGAAAACAGAGAGGGGATCTTGCTATGTAGCTCAGGTTGGCCTCAAACTCCTGCCCACCCTGGCCTCCGCACGTGCTGGGATAAGCCTGGGCCACTGTGCCTGGCCTCGCTTCTAAATTCTGAGGGAAAAGACTCTGAGAGGGTAAGCCTCATTTTGCAAGCAAACATCAAACCCTTGCTAGCGTTCCTTTCGCTGCTGTTCCCTAGAGCAAAACCGTGATATGACCCAGCCTGACGTTGTGTGAGAGCAAATGACTGTACGTGGCATCAAAACTGGAGGCCAGTCTCTGCCTCTCCCCAACATAGCCATCCACCACACACGAGATATCTTCTTAGAAGCACATGGGCCTCTATGAGAGTGAATCTCCATTTTTCTCATCACTCTATGTTAAGGGAAAAAAATTCCATCTTCCTCCCCCACTTTTATTTTCTATCTTAGCAAAAACAAGTTTGTAAATAAGAAATATTACAGGTGAAGAGCATTTAATTTTTTAATAAACAATTGTCATTTTTTGATAAAGCAATTTTAATTACGCTGGAGTATGTCAAAAATAAAAAAATTACCATATATGCATTAAAGTAAGAATCACTTTTCCAGACTCTTAAAATTATATAGTATCTTTTCTTTACTAAAAAATAGTTCCTACACAAAGATAAGGCCTCCCCACACATAAAAACACGTAGAAGTGTACAGGGAAAGACGGATAACTAGTGCCGTACACGGGCCCATTTGGTGCTAGCTCACACAGAAGGAGAGAAGTTACAACGTGGCACAGCCTTAGCAGGACCCCACAGGATGCCATTGCTGCTGCTACTAATCCTCGTGGTCACAGGGGACACACTCAAGGCCTCCCAATAGTCAGTTCCAACGCTGGGAGGAGTTTCTAACCCTGACTAGACTCCTTTGAGGCTCTCTAGAGAGATAAAATCACACATATGATCAGGGTACAGAGATCAAAATGCATCTAGCAACTACCAAAAAAGACCCCAAAAACCCACAAAACTTAAAAATTTGACCTAATTGATAACCCAAAATTCAGTAAAAGAATTTACGTTTAAAAAAAAAGTTAAAAGAGTGATAATGGACATTTTCTCTCTATAACATAGGATCTGAATAAGGTTTTACATCTGCTAGAATACACCAATCAGCAAGCCTTCAAGGTCTTAACATTACTGGGTATGAAATTACAGTTATATTTTGGAGATTCCAACAAGATACCCCTTATAATCTCAGGGGAATTCCAGAGTATAAACTGAAGGACAAACAGGTATGTCGCACCTTAGCCCTGGGAACTATTGTCTTGCCTAAAGTTTTCAAAGTCATTGTGTCCATTTTTCTAAAATATCTCATAGTGGCCATGGCTGCTGTAACTGAACAAGCCATAACTTAAAATTAAATTAAGTCTTTGGGCACTTTACAATTGGCTTGATAAAACAGGACCCCATGAATCTTCCCCCCAGATAAAATAGTTTATCCAGCCCAATATAAATTAAAATAGAGCCTTCAAGGATTGAAACCCATTATACGAGACCTATTTAAAGAAGAGGTGATTATCTGCTTCTCTAATTAACAGCCCAATGTGGCCTATTTTTAACCAGAAAAAAAAAGGTACTTCATAGAAGAATTCTGTAAACTTCATGCTGTAGTCACATCAATTAAGTCCCCCATGCCTAATATTGTGATAATCACTGATTTCATCCAACAAGCAACCGGTTTTATACTTTGAATGTTTTCAGTCACAGACCCGGTAAATACTTTGAATGTTTCACGGTCACAGACTTGGCAAATAGCCTTCATTTCGTGTCTCTCTCAGGAGCCTCTCAGATGCAGGTTGCCTTCACTTTTGAAGTGACACGATAAAAGATGCCTACCTGGCTACCTGTGGGCTAGATCAGCAGTCTTGCGATCACACACAATCTTGGCAGGTAAAATCTTGACTGTATCTAACTTTCCCTGGGGACACAGGTATGACATCATACGGATGACATCCTTCTCCAAGGAGATTCATGGGATACATTCATTCAAGACTGACAAATACAAAGGGGTTCACCGAAAGGATGTGGCCACGGCCCCTCACACAGTACCAGGCCCTTTTGCTTCAGTTACATTCCCCAAAAATTCTTGACAGTGTGAGGGCTGCTCCATCCTGACACCATCAAGAAACGGCCACCAACTTTCTCGGCACCCTTGGTATCACAAGTCCTAGGTCTTCCCGGCTTTGGGTTCTGGAGATAACATGTTCCTTATTTACACATTTTGCTGAAGCCCGTGCAGGTTGCCACCCACAAATCAGTCCACTTTGAATGGAACATTCGGTAACAACAGGCACTCGAATCTGTCCAAATGACCATCGAACAGGAACTTCTAAGTGCCCACCCAGACTCCACTGCAGAAGCTTGAGCAAATTCCTGCCATTCCTCCTGGAGTCCTGGTATACCCATGATGGCTGTAAGCTGTCCAGTGCCAGAGGTGCCATTCTTGGCCTAACGCCAAATGCACTGGGGTAATGACCGCTAGCTGTGCATTGGGCTCACCCAGAAACAGAGGCGTTTTGGGGCTTGAGCCTATGGCCCTCCCTACTTCACTGTCCTTTACATCTGGGGTCATGGAAAAAGCAGCCACGAGCTCAGCAAGGCCACCGAAGTCTCCTTGCCATGAGATGGGGCCAATCCTGGGCCCTCTGGCCTTTCCCGCCCACAGGCTTGGGAGAGGCTGGCTTGTCCTCATTCTCTTGCCAAATGGCACGGTGATGAAGGACACCCCCCATGTGTATCCCTTAGCTTCCTGGAGATCCCCCTGGTATCAACTGAGTGAACCGCAAAAGGAGCCCGTGCCGGATGTGTGCAGTGCCACCACCCATGACAGAGCTCCCTGGAGAGCAGCTGCTGACTCCTTCGGCTGTGGGTTTCTGATCCGGAACCAAAGCCAAGGCTCGGCACAACTGGGTAAACTTCAGCCAGCCATTGAACACTAGCTAGCCGTCAGCCCCACCTACACATTTTTATAGCAACGGCTCCTTAACGGAGAATTTGGTGGGGGGTGGGGAGAACTCCAGGAATCTCTCCCCTCAGAGACTCAAGCTAGGGTCACAGTGCAAGGCCTCACCAAGACTCTCTGGATCCCCTCGGAGTTCCAGACGCTGCTGGCCGTGACCGATACACTCCCTTCACTTCTCAAAATGTACAATGCCCGACTCTTCAACAGGACGCTTAACAGAACTGTCAACTCCCCTCTCAATTAGGGCTCAGGCCCCAGAGAGCACCATAATGCCTTATCTGAGGGAGATGAAATTCTGTTAAATGAAGCATGGTACATTTGAGTCATCCGTCAGACGCTGGGCCAAACTGCAGCCAAGAATCCGGCTCTGTTTTCCATGTTTGACTGATGACAGCTTTTAAGACCCACCATCCCCTTTCGCCCTGGGTCCCACATCTGGGAAAGCCCATCAAAAGCCCACTTGCTCCCTTCACTGACAATGACACGGGCCGGCACACGGAACCCTCACCCCAGTCCTGGCCTCCCAAAATTAGAAGTTATTTTGAACTGAGTTAGAATGAACTGCAATGGGAGACTCTCATACAACCTCCAGGAATCTACAGTTCACACAGCCAAGAACGGACGTCCCAGGCCCTTCAGAATCTAGCCGGGACTTGGCATACCCAGTCTCTCTGACTACTCTGAAACGCAAGCAGTGGAGAGATCTGATTACGGTGTTACCTTGTTTTTCTCAGCTGGGTCTGTTATTTGGTAAAGTGTCTGTTCAAATCTTGTGCTTATATTTTAGGGTTTTTTTTTCATTAAGGAGTTTTGTGAGAATCTTATATATTCCAGTTTCAATCCCTTATGAAATACATAATTTGCAAATATTTTATCCCAGTCTACAGACTTTTATTTTCATGCTTAACAATGCCTTTCAAAGATCAGAATTTTAGCATTTGGATAAAGCCCAATTTGTTAACTTCTTCTTTGTGGATTATGCTTTGTGTTTTTGTTGTGATATTTAAGAAGTTTTTGCCTAATTCAAGGACACAAAGGTTTTTTTTCCAATGCTTTCCTCTAGATATTTTATAGTTTTAGGCTTAGTGCTCTAAATGTGTAAGTACTGTCTGATGACATCCCACCAATTAAAATATAAGGCATTTATTTTTATTAAAATGTTCAAAATAACTTCTAATTTCCATTTTTATTTCTTCATTGACCCATTGGTTCTTTAAATGTGTGTTTTCAAATATTTGGGAATTTTCCAGAGATCTTTCTATTATTTATTTTAAACTTAATTTCACTGCGGTCAAACAACATACTTTGAATAATTTGAATCTTTTAAAAGTTTACTAACCCCCTTTTGGGTCACAATATGATCTAATTTGATCAATGTTTTTTGTTAAGTTTTAAAAAACTCTAGCTTGCTCATAAGAAAAGTCTGCAGCTTTCTCATGCTGGGTGTGATGTTAGAAAGATGAAAATTGGGTCAATTTATTTAATAGTGTTATTCAAATATTCTCTATCCTTACTGATTTTCAATTACTTGTTATGAATTATTGAAAGAGGGGTATTTATATCTTCAAGCATAATTGTGGATTGACATATTTCTCCATTTAATTCTATCAATTTTTGCCTCATGTATTTTGAAGGTCCATTACCAGGTATATAAACATTCAGAACCTTTATGACTATAACAAAAAATATCACCTCGGATCCCTCAATGGTACATATGACATGTTCACAAATGGGCAGAATCAATATTATACCAATGTTAATTTTCTCTGTAATGATCCAAGGAATTCGTACAATTCTAATCAGAATCATAATATACTTTTTGATGGAAATTAACCTGTTATTCTACAACGAATATAAGGAGTAAATAGCCAAGAATAACTCGGAATGTCATGCAGAAGGAGATATTTGTCTTCCTATATGTCAAAACTTATCATAAATTTATAGCAATTAAAACATTGTAGTACTGCTCAGGAATAGAAAATTACCCTGAGAACAAAATGAAGAACGGAAAGACCTCATGATTATATAAGCTTGGTTATTACAGAGCTGTCCCTGCAGATCAGAGGGAGAGAACAAATTACACACAGAATGGTGCTGGGGCAAATCTGCAGGCATGAAAACAAGTGTTCCTTCTCTAGCCGCCATCATAAGCAAAACTCCGCTTCACACGAAGTACTCAATAAGGAATGTTAAGCTAAACTTTGGGGAAAACAACATACAGAGAACTCCTTGAATTTGGATAGAGAAAGATTGCTTTACACAAGACTTGGAGCTCGACTTGTAAGGAAAAGGATAAGTTTAACTGAATTAAAATAAAAACTTCTGTTGAGTAAATGGATCGGAAAGAGAGTAACATTCAAGGCATGAATAGAAAACAATTGAAACACAGGCAACTGACAAAAAAATTGTATACAGAGTATAATTTTTTAAATCACTGAGGAAAAGTGAAAGAGGAAAATGCATAAAGAAAAGTGACCCGGATAGACACTACTATGGTTTAAATGCCATGTCGCGACAAAATTCATAGGTTGACACAATCACCCATGTGATGTTGTCAGGAATGGGACCCTCGGCTGGTGAGTAGGCCTGAGGGATTTGCCCTGATCGATAGGACAAATTCTCTTACACAAAGCGGTCTCAGAGATGCCTTGGACCCTTCCCTGTGGGAGACACAGAGAGAGCAAACTGTTCCGTGGGCCAGAAAGGGGGCCCTCGCCAGACAACACATCTGCCGGCCCTTTGATCTCAGACTCTCCAGCCTCCGAAATGGTGAGTGATGCTTCTGTTATTTACAAGCCGCCTAGCTTGTGGCATCTTATCACAGCTGCCCAAAGGAACCAAGCAAAAACCGATACTGAGCAGTGCAGGTGCCGCTGTGATAAATGCCTCATGCGTGGAGGCTGCTTCGGCACTGGGTGATGGGAAAAGGCTGGGAGAGTTTCGAGGCGCCTGCTAGACAAAGCCCGCGTTGCCTCAAACCAGCTGTAAAGGGTATTTCTAGCAAGGGCTCAGAAGAATACAGCTGTAGAGAAAGCCTCAGTCTCACTAGAGAATATCTCATGTCGAGTGAATATCGGTGGAAGTATGGATGGTAAAGGTCATCCGGTGAGACTGCAGATGGAAATGAGGAACGTACTATGGCCAAGTGAGGACAAAGCACGCCTTGCTATGGAGGGGTAAAGAACTTGGCTGCGGCCGGGCTCGGTGGCTCAGCCTGTAATCCCACGCCTTGGGAGGCTGAAGTGAGTGGATTGCCTGAGCCCGCGGGGTTTGAGACCCGCGCGGGCAACTTGGCGAGACCTCATCTCTACAATAAATCAAAAAATTAGCCGGGTATGGCAGCACGCACCTGTAGTTCCAGCTACTTGGAAGGCAGAGGTGGAAGGATCGCCGGAGCCCAGCAGGTCGAGGCTGCAGTGGCCAGGAGGCCACTGCACTCCAGTCTGGGTGACAGAGTGAGACTCCAACTCAAAAAAAACAAAAAAGAACTTGGCTGGACTGTGTTCGCACCTAATGTTTGGCGGAAGGCAGGACTTGCAAGTACACAACAGGATATTTGGATGAAGACATTTCTAAGCAAGTACTGAGGTGAAGACTTGAAGTAAAATTCAAGTAGAGAAGTGACTTAAAGATGAAAGCTTTAATCAAAAGGGAAGCAGAACTTAAAGACTTAGAAAATTATCAGCCTGGCCACATGGTAAAACATAAGAAAGCATGTTCAGGACAGAACGCCAGGGGTGTGGCCCCGTGACAGTCTGATACGGAGATTCGTAGGCCTGGCCAGGTGCTATTCATCAAAACCATGGAAGAATAACCCCAAAGTCACTTTGGATTCACTAGAGTTGCCCCTCCCATCACAGGCCCAGACTGCAAGGGTCTTGGGGAAAGAAAAATGTCAGAGGAAGAGCCGAGGACCCCTGCAGAACCTCAGTGCTTCTGTCCAGCGCACAACTCTGCTCTCTGAATCTTAGCACAGCACCCCTCAGCCACCCTAGGTATGGCTTCAGTGGGCTCAAATGCAGCATGGGCAGCTGTGACCGCCTCTCTGGAAGGCACAGGTGGTAAACCTTGGCACCTGCCACACAGTGCCATCTCCCTTGGTGTGTAAAGTGCATAAGCCATGGAAATATGGCTACCTCCACCCAGATTTCAAAACATGAAGCTGCCTGGAACTTTGAAAGCGTGACACGGGCGGAAGGCTGCCTTGAGGACAGGCCACTAGAGAGAGCCCGTGAGGGCACTGCCTAGTGGGCCACAGGGCCATCACTGTAGCCTCGGACTGGGAGAGCCACTGGCTTGCAGTTCCATCCTGGGAGAACCAGGCCTGACAGCAGGGACTTGGCTGGGCTCAGAAAAGCCATGGTGATGGACCCACACAGCAGTGGGCTGGGCTGTCCAGAGCCTTAGGTGCACAACCCTGCCCAGCACAGCTGTGACAGCAGGACCTCCCCACCAGGAAGCTGGGAGGGCAGATGCTCAGGTCAAAGATTACTCTCCAGGCTGAAGGTTTTGAACTACTTGGGACCTCTTATTCCTCGCCCACTTCTCCCTCTTGTAATAGGAATGTCTGTCCTTTGTCTGTCTTGCTGTTGTGTTTTGGAAACACACAGCTTCTTTGACTTTGCAGGTTCACAGCTGGAGGACAATCTTCCTAGAGATGAATCAATACCTAATGCAGAGGGTATTTAGATGGGACTTTTGAGTTAGGCTTTAAAGTTGATGCCGGAAGAAGAAACGACTTTGGGGTTATTGGGATGGAACGAATGTGGTTTTCACATGAAAAGAACATTCAACTTAGGAGGCCAGGAGTGGAATGCTGTGGTCTGATTGTTTGTGTCCCAGAAAAGGTAGTATGTTGAGAGACACTTGACCACCCATTTGGTAAAGTCAGCGGGTGGGGCCTTCGGAGGTAGTTAGGTGGTGAGAGTGGAGCCCTCGTCAGTGCGAGGGTCCCCAGAGAGCAGCCTTGCCCTTCCCACCAAGTGAGGATCGGGGCAAAGGCACCGTTCTGGGAGTCAGGAAGAGCGCCCTCACCAGGCAGCCCGTCTGCCAGAACCTTGCACCTTCATCTGGGACTTCTCGGCCTCTAGAACCATGAGAATACTTTTCTGTGCTTCACAAGCTTGCGGTGCTGTGTTCTGGCAGCCCGAATGGGCTAAGCACTCTGCAGAAGAATCCTATATCGTGAATCAGTACATAAAAACATACGCGACTCCATTGATGAGAAGGGACATTCAAATTAATCTTCAATGAATTAAATTTTACACCCACTTACTGGCAAAAAATAAAAAGTAAAACTGTTTTGGAAAACGATCCTATGTTATTGTATAAAGTTGATGCTCACGTGTTCTGTGATGCAGCGACTCCTTCCTAAATACACGAACAGGCAGGCACATGAGACCCCGGGCTACCGTTCAAGACTAAACATGGCAATTCTGTTTGCAGTCAAGAAAATTCCTGCGGGTTCGAGACCTGCCTGGCAACTTGGTGAGACCTCATCTCTACAATAAAATCAAAAAATTAGCTGGGCGTGGTAGCGCGCACCTGTAGTTCCACCTACTTGGAAGGCTGAGGCGGAAGGATCGCCGGAGCCCCAGCAGGTCGAAGAAGAGTGAGACTCCAACTCAAAAAAAAAGAAAATTATCAACAAGACACATTATTATTAAAAGCATAAGGAGCAAATAAATTTTGGTGTACTTACATTTCGGAAGACTGCATAGCGGTGAAAATGAACACATTGTTGGCATGTGAAAAAATACAGCTAAATCTTCGAACTTAAGGTGGAATAGAAAGTCAATTGTCAACAAATTTAGAAAGTATGAGTAAGTCATCATAATATGAAATATCTACAAAAGTAAACTCTCTATAGCACAAGGGGACATGAGTATAGAGTAAAACCAAAGGAAGGGGAGGGAACTACAAATGTCATTTCAGAATGGTGGTAGAAGGAAGAGTCTAGGATTTGGGAAGACACACGGGAGATTGCCAAGTTAATGGCAATAATCTCGCCTTAAAACTATGAACTAGTCGGGCTCGGTGGCTCAGCCTATAATCCTGCGCCTTTGGGAGGCTGAGGTGAGTGGATTGCCTGAGACCGCGGGTTCGAGACCCGCCTGGGCAGCAAGACCTCATCTCTACAATAAATCAAAAAACCAGCCAGGCATGGTAGCGCATGCCTGTGGTTCCAGCTACTCGGAAGGCTGAGGCGGAAGGATCGCTGGAGCCCAGCAGGTCGAGGCTGCGGTGGCCGGGAGTGGCCACCGCACTCGAGTCTGGGCGACAGAGTGAGACTCCAACTCAAAAACAAAAAACAAAAAACTATGAACTGTGCATTTGTGTACTGTCTTTTGTACATATATTTTGTGATTATTTTATAGACTACATATTTAATTTAATTTAATATTCAGAGTTCTTGAAATAAGAAGTTATTATGAGACTTCTGTGTGTGAGAGTGGCTTTTGAAAAGGACATAGCCCTCACCTCTACAAAAAAAAAAAAATTAGCTGGGCATGGTGGCACATGCCTGTTGTCCCAGCTACCCGGGAGGCTGAGGTGGAAGGATCGCCCTAGCCCAGAAGGTTGAGGCTGAGGCAAGCCATGATTGTGCCATTACACTCCAGCCTGGGTGACAGAATGAGACCTTATCTCAAAAATAAAAATAAAAAAATTAAAGGGCATTGAAGGAAAAAAGGGAAAACAACCAGCAATTGGTATATGTGTGTGAAAGCATGAATACGGACCATCTAGTTAGCCAAGAATTTATGAAGAGCACTATTTCAGTCACTTAGGATTTATTATTTCATGGATATGTGTCTTTGGACAAAACTGCTATAATTAACTGTCATCATTGTTTGAAGCAGTTGCATTGCTATTCTATCGGAATTTTCCAGAACACTTAAGGCATAAGTACATCTAACGAATGCATGTATATCTCAAACATTTTCCTTCGTATTTATTCCCTTCAAACAACTCTAGTCACAACACATATTTTGAGGTTTTTTGCTGATTTTGTTAACTGCTCATTTTCAAGTAAATAGCACTGATAGATTATAGCCACAGTTAATTATTTATTTTGATAGCAGAAAAATAAAATATCATGTATAGATATTTGTTTTACATCTATGTGTACAATTTTATAGCAAAGGCTTTTGCAAGAAACAGTTTCTTATTTACTGGTGTGATTAAAAATGAATGATTAGGAAAGAAAAGTTCCCAAAATTTCTGAAGATGGAATATCATTAGAGAGATCATCACTGAGGCCAGTGAATCATGCCTTCTATAGGAAAATGGAAGATTCACAGTTTGTCATGAATATACAAACAGGAATATTAAAGGTAAAAGCATAGCACTAGGAGAACCAAATACAATAAAAAGATGAATGCATGACCTATGCACTATGGAAAATCAACTTAATTATGGTTTGTCACAATAGTTCCTCTTTTTGAACAAAGTCCAGCTTTAATTAAAATCTTCTCACTCGATCAGATGGAGTTGCAGATGAGATTAGTTGAAACTATTGTTTTTATTCATTTTAACGTACTGCGTTTCAGCAGTATGGTGATATACTAAAGAAAAGCATTTCACTAACCCTTCAAAAGAATCTGTTATGATTCTAAATTTAATTAAAATAGATTAGCTGCACATCACTTATATTACTAAAAAAAAACTCAAGAAATTTCTGAGAGATTCCCTCCCCCGCTGTCCTGTCCTTATCCATCATGCCCAAATTCAAAATGACAAAATCTGTTTAACTCCTGTTATTCCTTTTAGTAAACAGTAGAATATTTCTAAAGATGTAGTCTTTATTACTTTTCTTTCAGCTCTCCGGAGAATATAAATAGGACTCAATCAACAAATCATCTAACATCCATGTTAACAGAATGGACAGCTCACTTGTTTTTTTCAAAAAAGAGCCCATTTGAAGAGATGAATTAGTTATGAGTAATCCATATCTCTGTAGGTCCTGTGTTTCTGAAAGCAAAAAAACCATATACGTTGTGCATTTCTCTGACTTGTTTCCTATGAATACAGTTAGACAAAATTGATCTAGAAACAATCCATTATAACTTACACATTTCTATGACTAAAATTAATCCAGCTGCCATGGAAGCAATTTAAGTGGCATCTTTCAGTCTCAGGATAACACCACCCCAAGGATCCAACATGGATCTGTATGTACATGTGGGCTGAAAAATGCAACAACGTCAGTACATTTCCTGCTGTCTTTAGGCTGCGAAATTAGGAGGGCATTTGTTATGCAGCACCAGATCACAAATACTAACTTTGGTACTTGGTCAGGGGGCGGAGATTGGGAGACTCTGGAGAGCATTTGTGTGAGTGAAGTTGGAAGTGCCTTGAGAGCATGTGTAGAAGGATGATGGCTGTGAAGGGGCTGCAGAGAGGGCTTAAGGAATGGCAAGGAGATGTGTGTGGGAAATTAGAGGATGGCGTTCCCCGTATTCAGCAGCAGACATTTTAGCAACACTAATGCCTGCGCTACTGCAGGGCATTCAAAATATATCTAATGAGCACAGTGATAGAGTCAAAAAGATTCCACGGTAGCATGTTGAAGATGCTACCTAGTTTCTTGATGCTGCCGATAGTAAAATGTGAGAAGAATGCCGGGCTCGGTGGCTCAGCCTGTAATCCCGCGCTTTGGGAGGCTGAGGTAAGTGGATTGCCTGAGCCAGTGGGTTCGAGACCCGCCTGGGCAGCGAGATCTCATCTCTACAATAAATCAAAAAATCAGCCGGGCATGGTAGCGCATGCCTGTAATTCCGGCTACTCGGAAGGCTGAGGCAGAAGGATCGCCGGAGCCCAGCGGGTCGAGGCTGCGGTGGCCGGGAGCGGCCACTGCACTCCAGTCTGGGCGACAGAGTGAGACTCCAACTAAAGAAAAAATAAAAAATGTGAGAAGACATAACTGTCAAACGAAAAGAGTGCAGGACTTGACTGTCTTGAAAATTTAGTCTCTTCGAATGACACATAATACTACAATAAGAAAACAGCTTCGGAATCATATGGCTAAATCCTGGGCACTCTCCAGGAAAAACAAAAAAAAACTGAAGACAAAGCAGAAGGTGCTCCTGTACAGTTTTTTGTAAATGTCTCAGAAAGACCTTAAGCTGGGAGCTGAGTCATTTAGTTAAGCAAGAGGGATTGTAAGAAACTTAAAAGACAAATCCCTTCACAGTCTTTGTAGAAGCCCAAGCTAGAAAAAACTCACCCCATATCGAGTACTGGGTGTGGTTATTAACTAGCGACGGGAAAAATCCCTAAGACTCACAGGATAGCTACGAAGATTTTTAAAGAAATACGTTGGTAGAAACAATGCCAACTCACTTCAAAAGGGACAGAAATTATACAAAATTTAAAGAGGATTTTGACCCCACAAAGTCCGCTGCTAGTAAACAAACTGAGAAAATCATGCAGCTGCAAACACAGCCTCCAATTATTTCTTGGAAGGCAAAGGCAAAAGTCCAAACTGCCAAGCCAGGGGACATGGAGAATCACTGTTGGACAGTAGCAGGACGGAGGACGAATTCAGGATCTTCTAATACGTGCTAAGTAGGCTTCCAGAATTTCTGTGGATTGGATTCTTGAGTCCTAGGCATCTCCTACTTTCTCTTTTTTTGGACAGGAATTATAGTACTTACTTTATGTCTTTCCTAAGGTACATATTGGATATTTAGAGATGAAACATCCTAAGATTTAGAGAAACAGTGCTCAAGTCACTGTGCTTAATAAACTCCACATAAAGAGCCTCACCAGAACCCAGACCTAAATTTGATGATAAAATTCCAGACTTTAAGATGATGTTACAGTGTGAATGAGATACCTGGGAAACCCTGGGGGAGGTTAAGAGTTTTTGAACATAGGAGAAATGTAAATAATTTGTGGGCCCACGTGTACTGTGGGTGTTTTGTCACATATGTTATCATCAATGAACCTTCACTGACACATCATTATCACCCAGAGTTCACAGTCTGCATTAAGGTCCACTCTCGGTGGTGTAGATTCTATAGGCCTGGATAAGTACCTGATGGCACAACCCACTGTTATAGTCTTGTGCAGAATAGTGTCACTATCTTAAAATTTCTCTGTGCTTTGCCTGTTTATCCCTTTCTCCCTCCAGCCTCTGGAAGACATTGGTCTTTCTAGAGCCTTCGTGGTCTTGCATTTTCCAGAATGTTACGTAGTTGGAATCATACAGTAAATAGCCAATGCAGATTGACTTCTTTCGCTTATTAATATGCATTAAAGTATCACCCGTGTCTTCTCATGAATGAATAGCTCATTTATTTTAGCACAGAAAAATAGTCTCTGTCTAGATGTACCATGGTTTATTTAGCCGTTCACCTACTGAAGGGCATCTTAGTTGCTTCCAGGTTTTGATTATTATAAATGAAGCTTCTAAAAACATCTGCGTGCAGGTTTTTGTGTGGACCTATGCTTTTGACTCATTTGGCTAACGACCAAGGAGTGCAATGGCTGCATTGTATATTAAGAGTTTTAGTTTTGTAGGAAACTGCCACACTATTTTCCTAATAGCTGCACCATTTTTTTTTTAAACCAACAATGGGTATGTTTCTGTTTTTTTCCCCATGCTCACCAGCATTTGATGTCAGTGTTCTGTATTTTCGACCATTCTAATTGGCATGTAGTACTCTCTCATTACAGTTTTTACATTTTCCTAAAGACATGTAACATAGAGCATCTTTTTACAAGCTTATGAGGTGTCTGTTCAGGCCTTCTGCTCATTTTTCATTGGGTTGGGTTGTTTATTTTCTTATCACTGAGTTTTAAGAGTTTTTTTCTTTTTTTTGTATATTTTGGATAATAGTCCTTTATGAGGAATGTGTTTTGTAAGTATTTGTGGCTTGTCTTTTAATTGAGACAGAGTATTTTACAGAGCAGAAGTTTTTTATTTTAATGAAGCCTGGCTTTTCACCATTTTCTTTCACGGTCATGCCTGTGGTTTTATATCTAAAAAGGCATCACCATGCTCAAGGTCTTATGTCATCTTCTAGGAGTTTGACTGTTTTGCATCTTACATTTAGGTCGATGGTCCATTCTGAGTTAATTTTGTGACGAGTATAAGGTCCGTGTCTGAGTTACCTTTGTGAAGAGTATAAGGTGTGCATCGGGACACCCTTTCTTGCATGTAAATATCCAGTTGTTCCAGCACCACTTGCTGAAGAGACCACCTTTTGCCCACTGCATTGCCTTTGCACCTTTGTCAAAGATCAGCTGACTGTATTCATATAGGTCTATTTCCAGGCTCTCTATTATGTCCCATCGATCTATTTGGCTATTCTTCTGCCAATATTACACTGTCTTGACTTCGGTAGTTTTATTATAAATCTTGAAGTTGGGTAGGGTCGGTCTTACTCCTTTGTCCTTCTCCTTCAATATTATGTGGACTATTCTGAGTCCTTGGCCTCCCCATATAAATTTTAGAATCTATTTATAAATATTCAAACCAGCTTGCTTGGATTTTCATTGTGATTGCGTTGAGTCTATAGGCCAAGTCAAGAAGAACTAACACCTTGACAATACTTAGTCTTCAAACAAGTCCACAAACATGAAATATCCCTTAGTGTGTATTTTCATCAGTTTTCTAGCATTCCTCATATAGATTGTTACATATATTTTGTTAGAATTATGCCTGAATATTTCAAATTGGGGTGCTAATGTAAATTCATGTTGTGTTTTATTTATTTATTTATTTTTTTTTTTTTTTTTTGAGTTGGAGTCTCACTCTGTCACACAGACTGGAGTGCAGAGGCCGCTGCTAGCCACCGCAGCCTCACCTGCTGGGATCCGGTGATCCTTCCGCCTCAGCCTTCCGAATAGCCGGAATTACAGGTATGCGCTACCACGCCCGGCTGGTTTTTTGATTTATTGTAGAGATGAGGTCTTGCT
>NW_007245879.1:906770-908221 GCF_000164805.1 Carlito syrichta
CTCACCTCAGCCTCCCAAAGGCGCAGGATTACAGGCTGAGCCACCGAGCCTGGCTCATGTTGTGTTTTAAATTTCAAATTCCAATTATTTATTGCTAATGTACCAAAAAATGCAATTTATAATGATTTATAAGTTCCAGGAGTACAGTGGTGTTTTAAAATTTCCCATGGTCTTTAAATATTGTTTCTTTTGGGGGGGGTGCTTGATTTCCTTCCCCTGGAGTGTGGGTTGGATTTAGTGACCTTCCTTCTAATGAACTGAGTGTGGCAGTAGCAACAGAGTGTGGCTTCCATAGCAAGGTCACAAGAGCTATCGCAGCTTTCTCTTGGTGCTTTTTCTCAGATCCCTCGCTCCAGGAGGAGCGAGCTCAGGTGTTGTAGGGACACACAAACAGCCCCGAGAGGAAGCGCCTGTGGAAAAACAAGGAGAGCTTCTGCCAGCAACAAGCAAGAAACTCAGGCCTCAAGCAGCCATCATATCGATGGAGTAGAACGCATTAGCCACTCACCGCTGTATAACCGGTTGCTACAGATGCCGCAGCCTGAAACAGCACGGATCTCTCTTGTATGTTCTGAGTCAGAAGCCAGGCAGAGCTAGCCTAGAGTATCTGCTGAGCGTCTCACGAGGCTCACCTCGGTGCTGGCCAGACTAAGTCCTCACCTTCAGAGTCGACCCGGGAAGTATCCACTTCTGGGCAGCCCCTTAGGTCCCCTCCCACCGTGGGAGCTTTTCTGCCCTCTCAATAAATCCTGTTTTTAAAAAAAGAATCTACTTCTACACCCAATCAGGCTATTGACAGAAATCACTTCCTTGAGGCTGTAAGATCAATGGCTCTGGCTTCTTGCTGGTGTTGGCCAAAGGCCGTCCTCTGCCTCCAGAGGTTGTCCGCAGTTCCTGGAGTTCTCTCACAGTTGCATGACACACGGAGTTTTCAAACATCAGCGTACCAGCTAGTGATGTTGTGAGAGACTGTGTTTGTCTTCAGTGACTCCTTCTGTTTTTCTTTTTTTTTTTTTTTGGAGAGTCAACATGTTTGCCCATTTCATGATGCGTGGATTACATGAACAAATCTGCCCCCGTCACGCTGAGTGTTCAGCAGTTTTTGCCCCAAAGCGACCCAATCCTTGTTCCCCAACCTCCCTATTCGCCCCATCTCACCCCAAAGGACACTTTGTTTCCCCAGAGGAAAAAAGTCCTCAAAGGGAAATGTTTTGCAGATGTGGAAGAGGTAAGACCAAAAAATGGCACTAAATGGCATCAAAGTTGACCAAGTTCAAAAATTGTTTGGAGCAGTGGAAAAAGCGTCTCCATAGGTGTATTGTGTCAAATGGTGAGTGCTTTGAAGGCAACAAACTTCATGTAAGAATAAATACAGTTGTTCAAATAAATTCCTTTTGGGGGATACTGCCTTGTATTTTCTTTTCTTTTCTTTTTTTTTTTTTTTTTTGAGT
>NW_007245879.1:908423-908750 GCF_000164805.1 Carlito syrichta
CGGGCTCGGGCAATTCACTCACCTCAGCCTCCCAAAGGCGCGGGATTACAGGCTGAGCCACCGATCCCGGCTATACCTTGTATTTTCAATGAGAAACAATGTATCCAATTGAAAAGAACACCAACTTGAACTTTGAGTCCACAGGAAAATGAGGAGGAAGGACTTTGCCTGCAGCATGAGGAGGCAGGCAAATAATTTCTCACTAAATAAACAAACTGAATGGTCAGAAATACCATTTTAAGACTATGAAAAAGCCGGGCTCCGTGGCTCAGCCTGTAATCTCGAGCTCTGGGAGGCTGAGGTGAGTGGATGGCCTGAGCCCGCGGG
>NW_007245879.1:908770-919532 GCF_000164805.1 Carlito syrichta
CTGGTCGAGGCTGCAGTGACCGGGAGCAGCCACTGCACTCCAGTCTGGGCAACAGAGTGAGACTCCGACTCAAAAAAACCCAAAAGACTATGAAAACTGACCAAAGTCAGACAATAAGTTAATATTTATTCTTGAAAAATTTCTACACACTTAGATTAAAAAAAAAAAAAGCAGGAATCTGTGGTTTTCTTGCTTAAGAAGTTCCCATTCCCCCAGCTCCGTCAACGAGAACCGTCGTTTTACCAATGAGAGGCCTGCTGGGAAAGAAAAAGAAAAAAATAACAGACTCAATCTCTCAATTTGGAATAGGGACAGAAACCCCTGGCCAAGATCGTAGTCCACCTGAGGAATCAGGTGACTGCCAGAAACTGGATGAGTGGATCACAGACATGAGAGAGCCATATTAGGGCAAAGGTA
Organism: Carlito syrichta; assembly: GCF_000164805.1. Classification (NCBI taxonomy): domain Eukaryota; kingdom Metazoa; phylum Chordata; class Mammalia; order Primates; family Tarsiidae; genus Carlito; species Carlito syrichta. The sequence continues at coordinate 909,188 of NW_007245879.1, forward strand.
AGCGCCTGACACATTCTCGACTTGGAAACTTTCCACCTGCCCATTGGAGACCTGAGAGAGGACAGCAAAAAGTAAAAGTCAAGACAGACTTGAAAACTAGCTGCAACTTTGTTCTCTGGCAACCCACATACAGATCAATTGTCAAGAGGTGTTGAGTATAACCCTTGCCCAAATAACCAGCTGAGCCCTCAGCTATACAGACCTGCAGGAGAAAAGAAAGCCAAGCAAGAAAAATAAGATTAAAATTAAAAAACTGACAAATTCCGCAGTATAAGTCCAGGTGAGTGACTGGAAAGAAAAATAAAAACAATCTGGTTTGCTGCATGCTGCAATTCATTACATTAGTGTCCAATTTCAACCCCAAACTGTTAAGACATGCAATGAATCAGAAAAATATGCCCATACTGGGGGGGGGTCTATCAATAGAAACTGTGTCTGACTGTACTCTACAGTATATTTTAAAATCAAAGATTTTAAAACATTTATAATATGTTCAGAGAATTAAAGAAAACTATGTTCAGGGGATTAAAGAAAATGCGGGAACAATGGCTTTTGTACAAAGAGCAATTCTCAATAGAGAAACACAAATTATTTTTAAAGAAAATGCTGGTACTTGAAAATTTACACTAATACAAATTTTTTTTTAAACGAACCCAACAGCAGATTTGAGGTGACAGAAGAAGGAATCGGTGAACACAAAAAAAATCGATGGAAATTGTACTGCATGAAGAACAAAGAAGAAAAAGATGGAAGAAAAGTGAATAGAGCTTCAGAGACCTATGGCAAGTTATCAAGCACACAAAAACACAGATAATGAGGACAGTCCTTTCTAGAAAGGAGAGAGGTAAAAAGGCAGGAAAATAAATTAAAAAGTAATAGCAGAAAACTTCCCAAATTTAACGAAAAACATTCATCTGCACATCTGAGAATCTTAATGGACCTCAAGAAGAATAAACACGAAGAGATCTACACCCAAACACGTCATAGTCAAACTCCTCAAAGATGAAGACAAAAAAAATCCTGAAAGCAAAAAGAAGAACACAACCCATACTCAGAGAAGCAGCATGATTAAAGGCTCAGTCACCCTCAGAAACAACTGAGAATGGAAGGCACTGGCGTTACCTAGGAGCTGAAAGAACAAAAAAAGGACAGCCAATCAAGAATTATATATGCAGGAAGCTATTGGTAAAAAAGGTAATGAAAATAATGCTATTTCCAGAAAAACAAAACTAAATTTGCTGCTGGCAAAACTACCTCCCCGCCCCCCACCCGCAATAAAAGGAACTTCTTTAGGCTGAAAGGAAATTATAGCAGACAGTAACTCAAATCTAAAAGAAGGAATACAAATCAGGGAAATGGCAAATACGTGAGTAAATACAAAACACCAAAAGGGAGAAGGGGCGGAGACAGACAGAGGGGGAGATGCAGAGGAGAAAAGTTCAATTTCTTTTGATTCTTTGAGTTTTTCAAAGAGAGCACATTTAAAAATTTTTTCCCCTGGAATTTCAATCTTGTTCACAGTGACAGGAAAACTAAAAATGGATGATTTATTTGGAAAGTAGTGCCAAGATTGCTATTGGTTTCAATATCCTAGTCCCCCAAAGCAGCACTGACTGTTGCCTATTTTCTTTGACTCTATGAACTGTCATGTCCATCCAAGAAATTTTTTTTATGTTAGCTCAAAAATGTGTGTTGTTGCAACTAAAGGCAGCTATATATTTATTCCTTAAGAAAGAAGAGTCGTTGTTTATTTGTTATTTATTCATTAACTCATATTTATTCAACAATCACTGTATTGTTTGCTGGAATTACATTCGTGAAAAAGACAGATATGTTTGTGCTCTTATGGAAGCGAAAAGTATTTATATTTCAAAAATTAAGCATAAAGCTTATTTTTTAAATTAAAAACATGATACAGTCGACCAAGGACAAGATATTATGAGAATATAAAATGAAGCTCTTAATAAGAATACTCAGAAAAGACTCCTTTGACATTTATGTTGAGAATGGGGGATGTTTAATCAAAATCGTTTCCAGGATTATAAGGTTATGGAATACTAAACTACAGTATCTTGTCCTTTAATTGATTATATCTGTGCATCATTCCCAAAACTCAGAAACACTCTGAAGAGCCACAGCATGTTTTTTCTTCATCTATTTTCTACTCAAATAAAAAAACATGTTTATATAAAGCCGATCTTTCTCCAGTCCCTGGAGATGGGCTTAGAGCATATTTACATTACGGAAACACTCAATGTTATTGATCTCTGGATAGTAGCCTGGTTGGAATTTCTCTTCATGAAAGTTTTCTCCTTCTATAGCTTATTAATTGTCGGGGGGGGGATGGCATGACTGCATGTATTTCGACATGCCATCCATTTAAAAACCAACTTCATGCCTGAAAGCCACAAAAGAAGGTCAGATGAATAGCCTCAGAGTCACACTGCCAATGTTCTCTACTCCTTGAATATTTAGGCCATTATTTTTAATTGCGTCTCTAGATACAAAGGGGGTCAGCATGGCATATTTTCCCAGTGATGCTTAGCGCTTAAAAGGCTGTACTGTGTGAACTATGAACAATTTAACAAATCCAAACTTCAAGCAACATATAGCTTTTTATAAAGCATATTATTTTTAGTAGCAAATAATGTAACATTTACAAACTAGTAAAATATTACTGATTGCTAAATCTTTGTAACATTTTCCGCGGCTATAGTAAGAATGGACTCTGTTGTAAATTGTAAAATGTTTCTTGTCTCAGAGATATGTGATATAACATGCATCAAAAGGAAAAGGGATATTTACTGTGAGAGAAAATATGCTTTTGTAAAAGTAAAGTTGTATAGCTGCAAAAATGGCAACTATTCAAAATATAAAAACCAGTGATTTAAAATAATGTCTTTCACAACAAGAGTAAAAATGTAGGTTTAAAATATCACTCTTTTAAAAGCACTAAGCAACTGTGTAAAGAGATTAGGAGTAGAATTTTTAAATCATGACCGCAAGTGGGTTTGGTGTAAATACAAGGCCAGCTCTTGTCAAACTTTGATGCAAACATCAAAATTTCTATTTGACATTATCGCGGTCCCAGGCTATGTAGAAGCATAAGAAATAATAATACTTTTATTTATATTGATATGGTGTATACTATGTATTGTATGATATAAACATATTTGTCATCATTTATTATTATAAGAATAGTAATTTAGGCCTATAAGCCTATGAAATATGATTTGCCTCAGTGGTAGAGAACTGCCAATTCAAAGCACAGATAGCTTACACATCACACTGGCAAAAATTAAGAACTCTGACAATAGCAAGCGCTGGCAAAATGTGAACAGAAAGGCCACACTAAAACATTTTTAGTGGTCATGCAAGCTCACACAGTCATTCTTACAAAAAAAAATTTGCAGTCACTAATAAATTTGAGGGAGCAAATACCCGAGCCCAGTATACACCATGGATGAACTCTTGTTCATGTAGAGAAGCAGACATCTCTTTTTTTTTTTAAGTTGAGCGCTCAGCAGAATTGCTCACCATAGCCAATGTTGGAAACTAATCTCCCATTAATGTGAGAGAGATGAATGTTTTGCGTTAAATTCATGTGATGCTAGCCAACAGGGAAACCAATGAGCCAGACCTACGTGGATCGATATGGATGACCCTCAACCATGATGTGAAATGGATAAAGCTTCCTAAAGGTACTTGAATAATATTACTGATATGTAAGCAAAACTGTATAAAACAATATTATCTGCATACTGTATATGTAAGGAGATAGATAAAATATATACTCATGGAAATAATAAGCACCAAATTCAAGATAGTAATCATCTTGGTGGGGAGGCAGTGAGTAGCAGAGAGCATAGATTCGGAAGGCTGCACGGAGAGCTTCCAGCATTACCACCAGCGTCTAATTTCTTAAGATGAAAGAACCTCTTCCTTGGCTGAAGACCCCTCAAGGATCCCTCAAGAATCCCTCCCGGACTCCCAGACACACACCGCCAGCCAACTAATGGAGCTGCTGTCTCTGCCACCATCGAGATGCTGAATAAAGCCGCCCCACGCTGTCCGCTCCGATCCACACGGCCAGAAACACTCGTGAAGCGCCTTTACATGTCTTTGCCACGCCACAGTCGGAAATCCCTGAACCAGAACGTTGCCACCAGCACCGTGGGCTCTGGACCCATGAGGCCTCTGCCCGTCCGTCCCGGCACCGGGATGCCCCGAACCTGCCTCTTCCTGCACGTCACTTATGGGCTCCAAAGCAGAGCTTCACACAGACGCATTCCATGGATGGAGCCTACGTGACAAATTGATATTCTGGCCCAAAGAAAACCTGCAAGGTGTAGGTTGGCTCTTTTCTTCTTAGAACAACGAGAATAAGAATAAAGAACTCTTAAGAGGATAGAGTATCCGAAAATTTAAGCAGACGACCGTGACAGATGAACAGTAAAGTGAGAGGGACCTTTCAACTTTGTGCCGGCATCCTTCTACATGATTTGTTTGCATGTTTGCACCACAGACGTATGATGTCTTCATGTTGCAGAAATTGCTGGTTACCTCTCAATATGTGATTGATCTTCTTTCTCATTAACAGAAAGAACCTGGCCAGCAAAATACTCTGTGCAACTTCCAAGAGGTCTCCTTAAAGGAACAGACCCTAAAGTCTCGTAAAGCAGGGGTCCCCAACCTCCAGGCCGAAGACCGGTCTGCGGCCTGTTAGGAACTGGGCCGCACGGCATTAGGCGAGCTGGGGTGGACCACAGAGCTTCATCCGTATTTACAGGCGCTGCCCATCGCTTGCGTGATCACCTGAGCTCCGCCTTATGTCAGATCAGCGGCAGCATTTAGATTCTCACAGGAGCACGGACTCTACTGTGAGCCACACAGGCAAGGGACCTAGGTTGCACACTCCTGATGAGAATCTAATGCCTGGTGATCTGAGGTGGAGCTGGGCGGTGAGGGGAGTGGCTGCAAATCCAAGACTCACACTCAGCGGTGAGGCTTCTCTGCACACCGCCTGCCCCCAGCCCCCTCCCCTGTCCCCATGGGAAAACTGTCTTTCACAGAACCTGTCCCTGACGCCACAAAGGTTGTGAGTCTCTGTTTTAAAGGACCCTTCAGGTCCCTTCATTGGTTGTATTTGCTCAAATGTAATTATTGATTTGATCGGCTCCTTTAAGATCGTCAATAAGTTGAAGACGCAGGCAACATAGAAAGAACCTAGGTCTCCTCTGAAAGTGGAGCTAAGCATGGAGTAAACTGTAGGCATGTTTACACGAGACAAAAGTAAATGTCTATCTTGTTTAAGCCACTTTGGGGGAAGACAGGGGCTGGGTTGTTTGTTCCTGGCAGCCTAATCTGATTCTAACTGATAGAGAAAGTAATATAACTACTTAAGAGTCCACTTAAAAATTAGTCTTAAGGACAGCTAAGTAGACAAAGGTTTGAAACCTTGGGATTGAGGGCCATAAATCCTTCTAATATAAGAACTTTGACTAATAGATTTGACTAATCTTCTTCCATGGGAATTTGACCAGTCCTGGGGAGTTGATCAAAGCATAACCTTCAGTTCTTTCCAAATAGTTTTGTTGTCTTCTTCCCATCCATCAAATTTCTCATTATTCTTACAAATTCTACTCTGAAACTGAAACCAAGATTTAGATGGCCTCAAATGTTAACTATGATGCACTGATTATTTCTCAGTTCTTAACCTGACATCCCTGTTAATTCGTCTATACATCAAATTTTATTACATTTTCCTTATATTTACCTGGTTAAGTATTAATTCACAATAAATTAATGCAAACCTGCCCCATGCTAGGCACTGGCTTAGGAGCTGCAGATACAGTGAGGGATATCAAAGTCCACAGAATGAGCTCAGTTCAATGGGAAAAAGATGGTCACAAAACCTTTACCCCACATTGTGATAAGTGTTGCAAGATGTTATGATTAAGGCACTAAAAAGTTAACTGGGGAAATCACATCCTCCTAGGCGCCCACTCACCTGCGGTGCCCTCACTCCAAATTCCAGCTCTTTTTAAACATTTCTAAAGTGGGGCCTGTTTTGCTCCACAGCCTCCTACCGATCCCTAGACATCCTACCATTTTGGATGAGCAAGTTACAGTGTTTAAAAAACATCAGTTAGAAACTTTATTCCTACATTCAAAGTAGAGCAACTTTTTTCTAAATTTTTAATTGTTGAAAATGTCTCTCTAATAACCAGGTAAAATAACATGCAAGTATCAGACGTTACCTATTTTCTACTCATTGATTTCATTTAAAGCACATCTTCTAGATTAGCTAAAAATAATTGCTCCTTTTCTTTATTCATTATTGTCTTGTAAATTGTGAACTCACATTTTAAAAGAATGCTTTCTAAGCTGTTAATCTTTACTTTGTGGATGAACATATGATATGAGCAGGAATTAAATCTTCCTAAAAGCGAGATATTTTACATGTACCATTTCTTTGTTTGTAAGGATTATTACTTTACCACTATGCACAATAACTCTGCATCTGAAAATTGACGGTCTGAGTAATGTATTACGGAATCTTCCAAGTTATCCAAGTCTTCTGTCTTAGAAACAATATTCAGCCTAACTTTTTTTAAATGCAACATAAGATTAACAATCACACAACAACCAGGAAAGCTGGCAGGCCGTTATGAGGAGGAGCTGAAGTACTTTGAGAAGACTCAGAGTGTGGAAGCACAGCATGCTGCAAGCACAGCCATATCTCTCCCACTCAATAAGCCAGCAAAACACCCTATATTTTTCAAGGTCAGATGCTTGGGGGCAAAACAAATGGCTAGCATGAAAGGGCCAAGCCAGCAGATACAATCACACATGAGAAAAGTTTAGGCAAAGAAGTGGAATGTGAATTGTGTGGCTCTCCATAAAAGCATAATATTGGCACACTGCTTCTTGGGAAGCTAGAGGGGAGATTTCAAGAGGCATGGTCGGCTGAGGAAGCTGGATCCCAGGAGACACAAGGCAGCCACATTGTAAATGCATCAGCCTCGATGAAGCATACCCTCAGGTAGCCTTGCGGATAATGAATTACAACCATCGAACAGAGGCTAAAAATAAAGAATCAACCCAATTTCTCCTTCTTTCCCATTGAGCCTGATACTGACAGCATCCTGAAAAAAGAACTTTACTAGGTGTAATGCCTTTCGGTTCTCAAAGAATTCCACAGTCATAGGTCTTACATATCTATGTGACTTTAAATATCATTAAACAGTCTATGTTTTTGAGTTTAAAAAATAAGCAGTGCTATCCAAAAATGTTCAAAGAAAAATATAAGATATTGTCGATAATTCTTTTTGTTAAATTCACTTGGAAGATTTGAGGTGGAATATTTCTATTACTAGACAAGACCATTTATGAAAACAACATGAGGAGCATTCATTATATGGACAATTTTCGTGGTTGGATTTAATTGCAACATACCTACATTCAACGTACAGTCATCAAGCCTCTGTGTCAGGTACCATGCTGTTCTATCAGGGCTCAAAGCTGTGAGAGGCAGGAGTGAGTTCTGTGCTCGGGAAGCTTACCATAGAAGGCAAAAGATTACACAACTAAACAGGCTACGCTGTAAAACGTGATGAATAGCGTTAGAAAAATACAGTAAAAGTGCCATGGTGGTTCAAATGGTGAGGAAAAGAAGAATAACGTTCATTCAGCAAATATTTCTTCAAGGACTCTTCTACTCCATGGGGTTAGATTAGTAAACAAGATAGTAAACAAGATAGACAAGGACTCAGTCCTTTTGTGCTTTTACAAATGTTAGCACACTTTATCTTCATGAGGATGTGGTGAAGCTTGTATTATAAGACAGTTACTGTTTAAAGTATAAACAACGGCCTCCCTGCAGTGTCCAAAACACACAGCTTAGACAAGCAGGAAATGCAGTCTACATTTGTCCTCCCTCAAACACAGCCTGATGTGCTAGCACATATCAAAGAACCAGTCCTATTTTTTTGTTGTTGTTTTTATTTTTGAGTTGGAGCCTCACTCTATCGCCCAGACTGGAGTGCAGTGGCTGCTCCCAGCCACCGCAGACTCGCCTGCTAGGCTCCGGCGATCCTTCCGCCTCAGCCTTCCAAGCAGCTGGAACTACAGGCGCATGCTACCACGCCCAGCTGATTTTTGATTTATTATAGAGATGAGGTCTCACCAAGTTGCCCAGGCGAGTCTCGAACCCGCGGGCTCAGGCAATCCACTCACCTCAGCCTCCGAAGACGCAGGATTACAGGCTGAGCCACCGAGCGCGGCTAGTCCTACTTGTTTTTACTTTTTGGCTGGGGGTAGAGTTTAAAAGTTCCAAGTAGAAAAGAGAGTTCTCTAGGACTGGTATCAGATGTTATTAAACAAGACTGTTTCACAACAATGCTCTTTGAGGCAACTACAAGAAATGAATGGAAAAAATGACTTATGTTAGAAATAAAGACCCAAACAAAAAGCCATGAAACAACCTCTTGAATAGGTCCTGAGTGTCTGAATACTTCAACCTAGTCTTCTATGAACAACGTTGGTATTGCTGTTCAATAAAAATGTTTGGTTCTGGAAGATAACACTGGGGTGTTGCAAGCATTAAAACTGATTCAGTTACGTGCACGAGTATACTAGATTTTTTTTTTTTTTTTTTTTGAGTTGGAGTCTCACTCTGTCGCCCAGACTGGAGTGCAGTGGCCACTCCCGGCCACCGCAGCCTCGACCTGCTGGGCTCCAGCGATCCTTCCGCCTCAGCTTTCCGAGTAGCCGGAATTCCAGGCATGTGCTACCACGCCCGGCTGATTTTTTGATTGATTGTAGAGATGAGGTCTAGATTATCAGATTTTAGGAATATTTTCAGCAATGAGGATTAAATCAAAATTTATTTTATCGCTATCCCAGGGAAGTAAGTTAATTTAAATATCTAATTACAGCCGGGCTCGGTGGCTCAGCCTGTAATCCCGTGCCTTGTGCGGCTGAGGTGAGTGAATTGCCTGAGCCCGCGGGTTCGAGACCCACCTGGGCAACTTGGTGAGACCTCATCTCTACAATAAATCAAAAAATGAGCCAGGCGTGCTTTTTTCTCCTGGATATTAATGAGAAAATGTCTTTACCTAATTCTATTTGTTGATCTCAGAAAGTCTTCTCCTTTACTTACTAAATAGTCACTCTTTTCAAAACACCATAGAGTAACTCGTTGAACCTTAATCAACTATTTGAAGAGTGGCTATTATGTTCTATTCTGGCTTTGTAATTACCAATTACATTATTTTTCTCAAGAAGAAGAAACACTTCCGGGCTCATTCTGATTGACTTTTACCAGGCAACTCTCTTGCATCTTTAAGTATCATCTTTTATAAAGGAGTTTCAGTTTTGCTAGTTTTGCTTAGTCTATGATAATGATGACATTTACATTTTTAGTTATTAATAGATTCAGAGGTCTCATTTGTGTTTACAAACAAAGCCCTCTTTAAAAAAAGAAAGAAAAGAAAATATTAATAAATTCCACTTTTGTGTAGTTTAAAACTAGATCTCAGTTAATTTTTTTTAATTTAAAGATGTGGGGTACAATTCAGGGTTAGGTATACAAATGTTCATTACGCAGGTGCCCTTGTTAATGAGGTGTGCCCCCCTCCCCTGGCAGTTTCCCACTACTGCCAAACCCTTTCTTATTGTATTATGATCATTGTTCAAGGTCCACTTCCGAGTGAGAACAAATGGTAACTCTGTTCTTTGTTTCTGTGATAGACCACTGAGCATGAGAGACTCTAAATCCATCCAAGTTGCTGCGAAGTCCATATGTCCGTCTTTCTTCGTGTCTGCATAATATTCCATCGTGTATATGTACCACATTATTTTTTAATCCAGGGCAGCTTCGATGAGCAGCATGGTCGGTTCCACGTTTTTGCAGCCGTGAATAGAACTGCCGCAAACATGCGTGTGCAGGTAAGTGTTATTGGAAGAAAGGGGAACATTATTCCGAGGCCACAGGAGCCCAAACTGCCAGTGCTACATCAGTTTTCCACGCATGAGAAACAGCACGTGTGTGCATGTCCCTCTCCAGTAAATCCTGTTTCCCTCTAAACGGGCGCAGGATAGAACTAGAAAAAGATGGTGTTGGTTTATCTTCTTCACTCTGAGAAAAACAGAAAAGCCCACCCTCTGGGGGGCGGGCAGGAGGCGACTGCTCAGAGCTGCCTTCAGCTGTGGCACTTTGGGGTGACAAGAGTTCCCGCAGCGGCAGACGGGCCTGCAAGGGGCGGGGGTGGGGGGCACGGCACGGCTGAGGCTTCCTTTTCCGCTTTCCTTGTTCTGCGTTGGCCTCTCGCCAGGCTGGAGT
>NW_007245879.1:920429-955327 GCF_000164805.1 Carlito syrichta
GCCCTCCGGGGCCTGCCCGGTGCCCTCCGGGGCCTGCCCGGTGCCCTCCGGGACTTGTGCACTGAGCGGCACCGCCACAGACCGCGGTCGCGGAGGCCGCGTCCGCTTTGGGCCCCGCCGAAAACCCCAGCTCGGCCAGCGGCGCCCTCACCTTTGCCATCTCCCCTTTTCAGTGTGGCCTGGATGGGGATAGAGCTGTCCCCCCAACTCCCACAAAGCGCTTCTTTTTGCTGTTTTCCCTCTTGCGCTCTGCACCCGCATCATCCCAGGGCTCCTGGCCGGTCCTCAAATACAGCCTCTCCCAGGCTTCTACTCTTCATCCGCCACGTCGTGCACGAGGCAGGCGATCCGTGCAGCCCAACTGCCCGGTGTCTTTCGCCCGCAAATACCACCCCAGACAGGCAGGGACCTTGCGAGCCCTCTCGCCGAATAAAACTCGCCCCCCTCCTTCTGGTCCTTTGTCCTGCGTCTGCACTAAGCGGTCACGCGGCTGGCCGCCGACCCGCACAGCCAGGAGGCCTGGCTGGACCCTTGCCCCTCTCGCTCGCCCACGCGGCATGCCTCCACGCCCTGTGGCTGTTACTCTGCTCGTGCGTGGACCGCGGCCCCTCTCCCGCTCCCTGGCCTCTTTCTGCATGTCAGAGGCCCTCCCCTGCCCGGGTTGCCCGCCGCCTTCAGGCCACGCCTCCGCCACAGGTCAGCCCGGCTCATCTCTGAGGGTGCCGGGGCCATCGCAGCACCGCGCCCGCCTTCCAGGCTCTGCCACGCTGTCTCTCCAGCTGGGGGTGACCCTCCTGTCTCTAGTCCAGCTCTCCTTGCCGAGGCCTCGTGGCGGAATTACTGGAGCCCGGATCCCAGCAGCCTGGCCAGCCCTCCCCTAGCAGGGAGCTCCGCGCCTGCGGGCAGAAGGGCTCCAAGCGCAGCACCGCGCTCCACAGCGCCTGCCCCTCTCACTCCCCAGCGTCTCTGCTGGCTTCCTGGGCATCTGTTTTCCCGCTCCCCGGCTACGAACACCCCCCGCCCGCTGGGTCTGTTCGCTTCTCTGCAGGAAAGCCTGACTGTGGGTGGGCGGACAGGCTTTCTTATGGGGCTCCTGGGTTCTGGATGAGTCTGGAACTGTGACTGGACATCTGTTTGTGGCCCCGGGCATCCCGCCACAGCCAAGGAGACTGCCCAGAACAGCTGAAGGGCTCCCAACGGGGTGTCTCCTAGTTCGCTTGCCGGCACACCAGGGAGGATCCTGCGGTCCAGCCCAGACACACACTGTTGCACATCCTCTCCCGAAAGCTCAGGGACAACAGAAAGGACACGAATCCAGAGCTCTGACGCACATGTTGCATTTTGCTCATCCTTGCTCTGTGGTCCCGCTCTGTGGCAGGATGCGCAAAGGCTCAAATATATTTCTTGTATGCTTGAGTGAATAAACACAGAAACATGTAGCTGGTTCAGGATCAGCAGTTGGCCTCATGGCAATCACCTGGGATGACCCCCACTCGCCCAGCGGCGGGAAGGGGGGTTGATAGCAGTTAAAGGTATTTCCTTTTGAGAGGCAAGTTGCAACTTTAAAGACCCGCCAGGCAGGTTTTGTTTAAGAAAGGCCACATGGCCCAGAGACTGGTCATTTCACGGAAATGGAAAAGAGTCTTATGGTTTACAAGCCTGCAGTTCCTGGAAACCATTTGTTCTTTGAAAAATCAGATTTTGCTGAGTACAACCTTGTAAGATTCCAAAGGAAGTATGTAATCACTCAACACGACCCCCCTCCCTTACCTAAACAAGGGTATAAGACCCCACTTCTCCTGTTCTGGGGTGCTTGATTTGGACCCTCGGGCCCACTGGAATGGCCAGCACAATAAAGTGCCCCTTCCTATAATAGTCTCGGTGTCACGATCTCTCTATTTTTCCTGCTACACTCCTGTTCCTGGCCTGTGTCTGCACGTCCCAGGCCCTCTCCCTGCCCTGCCAACCATTCCCAACGCTAGCTCTGAAGTCGCTTTAAGCACATGGAGCCTCATTAAGATTCAGATTCGAAAGGCCCAGAGACAAACAGGCGTTTCTTCTCCAGCTGCTTTGAGGCCTGCCTTTCCTGAGCAATGAGCGCCTGAAATCTCACCCTCTTCGGGGGAGTCAGGGCCCACAGAGTGCAAACGCAGCCAAAGGACAACAGCATCGATGTCCAAACCCACACAAGAGAAGCCTCGCATCTGCCCAAGATATTAACATGCACACAGCAGCAGCAGAGCTTCCCTTCCAAAGGCGCCCACCGGCGACTGGATGAAGTCCAAACTCTGAGCGAGAGAAACGCGCCTTCCCAGCAGGCAGCAGCCAGGTGTTCTGGTCTCCTCATCTGCCTCTCTGCCTGCTCCCTCTCCGAGCCTCAGCCACCCCCACTCTGTCAGGCTGACCTACCTGCGTTCCCCACGCTGCCACGTTTCCTGGGCTCAGAGCTCCTGTTCATCCACCCCTGTACCACCCATGTTCTTCCCGTGATAGGAAAACACCAGTCACTTCTCTGGCCCAGCTTCTCGGTGTGTGGCACAAAATGCCAGACCCGAGAGGGCTCGTGCATGAGGTTCTTCACCTGTGCCCTAGAAGTCACCCGGGTGATCGGCAGGGAGAGACGCTGGTGTGCTGGAACTTACGGGAGGCCCGGAGGGCAGCAGGACCACAAGGAAAGAGTCCACATCGCGGGGTAGCACTGCAAACAGTCTCATAGGCAAGTCAGTGAATCGAATTCCTATCTGGTGCTCACAGTTACTTGGATGGCACATGAGGACCGCGCTGCTCTCCGCGGTGCTCGGTCGCCTGCCCGCCACGACTCGTGAGGGAACGTGCACACCCTTCAGCGACCAGCCTTGGCCAGAGGCCGCTGCCTGAGGCAGGGGCTGGAAGCCGCCAGGTGTAGGGGGACAGTCCCCGTCCAGACAATACCCTGCCCTCAGCACAGTAGATCTCTGTGTTTCCTGGACTTCCACAGCCCCATTGAGGAATTCCAAGGAAGATCTCTTAAATCATGTTTTAACTGTTTGCACACACTCCTCAATTCTACCTGGTATGGAGCTAATGTCAGTCTACGCTGGTGAACAGAGGACTGGCTCTTCGGGTGTTTTCCCTGTAAGATTCCAGTGTTTCTTTTGAGATGAACTCTTAGCCTGGGAAAATAATTATTCTGCCATGATGGTTCGAGGCTTGAGGGAAGGACTTTCCTCCTTAGCAGGAAAGGTCCAGGCCTGGCAGAAACCTGATTCTCCCTGCCCGGCAGATACTGCAAATCAACTGCGACATTCATTTCCCTGAATCACATGCTGCAGCGCGGCATCTCTGGAAGCAGACACTGAGACAGGGTGTGGGTACAGGATACCGATTAGGGACCCGCACAGTGGCAGGTGTGGGGGAACGGAGTCAGGCAGAGGGCGTGAGGGCACCATGGGGGGCCCAGCCGGCCCCACCCAGCCCCAGCAGCTCTGCAGCATGCCAGTCAGGTGCAAGGGCACCGTGGTGGGTGGGGGACGGCCAGCCTCACCCAGCTCCCCGGCAGCTCTGCAGCGCCTGCCGGTCAAAGCCGACGAGCCCAAGATGACTAGGCCCTCAAGCCCTGACCACAGTCTCTCCTAGACGGCTGCCTTGGGGTGGCAGGACCTTGGTGGAAGGGACCCTCGAAAGCCGAGGCAGGTCCTGGAGGAGCCAGATGCCAGAGGCTGTCCGCGACTGCTTGGGAGTGGCGTGGACGGCCTGGCCCTGTCTCCACAGCCGACAGGACACGGGCCTCTCCCAGACGCACTGCTGAGAGCGGCGATAAGGGATGCTCCTGGGTTGTACTGGCCTCAGAGGGCCCGTGCTCTGGGGTGTTTTCCTGTTTGAACTTTCAAGAACAGGTCCCTCTTCCAGAGTTTCTCAACTCGAGACAAAATGGCTCTGTTTAAACTTCAAAAGTGCTGTTAACATCGAAACGGCTACTATGCCAATAATAAAATGGCACTTTCAGCAGTTTTAAATTTTTAATTAAGTCTTTCCTTCAAGGCAGGAGCTGAGACAGCCTCTGCTTTCCTCTGTATCCAGGAGGCTTCAGGAGAATCAACGCCCACCCAGGCACAGGAGGTCTGCGCTCCCTCTCCCGGCCCCTGGCCTCTCCCAAGGTTTCCCTTCCTCCCCGCCCCTTCTGCCAGCCCTTGCTCAGCCTCACCTCCCTGCCCCTCCCCGTTTCTCCTTCTCCAGTGCTCCCTTCCCTCACCCTGTCACGCTGTGGTCTGAATCAATCAGACTTGACCACGGTGGGGCTAATGCCCTGATCCAGATCTTGTTCTCGAAAACACGCAGCAGAAGTAAATTTAGACTAAAGTAAAAATAAAAGGGAAGCCAGAAGGAAAAGAAAATGGTGAGAGGAAAGCCTGCTTTCTCCATCTTCATTTTGTTGGGATTGTGGACTGGAAGGTACACTCCACGGCCTGAAATAGCACACGCACTTCAAGTGACTCCAGGTGCCCAGGGAGGTGCTGTGAACCGTCCTTGACAAACGACAAGCAAGTCCATCCTGGTCTGCGATGGGATCTGCCTGATGGGCTTCCCTGCCCCTCTAAAGGGAATCGGGGGTTTGGTGAGTGGGTTCATCCGAGCGGGTGCAGACGTGTGGGACACGCCCGCACGCGGCCGTGGCTGTCGCCGCGAGCTCCAGTCTGAGTGTCGGCATCTGCAGAGACTGAGTTGGAAGGCTGGGCTGCGGCAGCACGTAGCCACGGGGTGGCAGCCAGTGGCCCATTCATCTTGGCTTCCATTCGGAGAGGGCTGAACCTTCGATCTTTTCCTATAAGCAGGAGGTGATACTTTCTGAAAATCTAGCTTTGATGTACAACAGTCCCTTTAAGAATTGTCTTCAAAGCCAGGCTTGGTGGCTCAGCCTGTCATCCCGCGCTTTGGGAGGCTGAGGTGAGTGGATGGCCTGAGCCGCGGGTTCGAGACCCGCCTGGGCAACGTGGCGAGGCCTCATCTCTACCATAAATCAAAAACTAGCCGGGTGTGGTAGCGCGCGCCTGTAGTTCCAGCTACTTGGAAGGCTGAGGCGGAAGGATCGCCGGAGCCCAGCGGGTCGAGGCTGCGGTGGCCGGGAGTGGCCACTGCCCTCCGGTCTGGGCGACAGAGTGAGACTCTAGCTCAAAAAAAAAAAAATTGATGGGTTGTCTATATATTTCATGCCAGTTAACTCCATCTGTCAAAAAACCACATTTACAATTGTCTTTAGACATATTTCTCTTTCTAGAGTCAATTACAAATACTTTGGGTCCATCAGACGGTGGGAATACAAGTTTATACTTCTAGAAACAATTTTGTCCAGTTGAGAAGATATGTTCTAAGTCAGCCTAGTTATTTCAGAAATATTAACAAAGGTTTTGACTCTACTTCATTGGTTTGACCTGTGTTCTTGGTTTATACTAAATGCCAATACATTTAATTTAATCTCTGCCTTTGGGCTCAACCTTTTTTTAAAAAAAAAAGATGGGGGGTACGATTCAGGGTGAGGTATACAAATGGTCTTTGTGTAGGTAAAGTTTGGACCTCATTTTGTTCCCCACTTTACCTGGTTTGAGATCAGGTACCCATATTGATGAAGTGTGGTCTCCTCTCCCTCCCTCCCTTGGCAATTTCCCACTACTCAGGCTCAATCTTAATATAAGAATCTGTTGTGAATCCCAGAGACTGGAGTTAAGAAATCGTTCCATTCAGTGGAAAACATGAAGGACTGTTTCATAATTAAAGTGTATCTGTGAAATATCCAGTCATATTAAATACTTAATTTTTTTTAATCTTATGAGTAAATCTTGGAAACGACACGTATAATTTTTAGAAATGTTTCATTGTGGTAAAATATAGATGTAACATAGAATTAGCCATCTTAACTGCCTTAGCCAATTCAATGACATTGATTACACTCAAAATATCGTACAACCATCACGACTATTTCCAAAATGTATAGCCACAAACAGAAGCTTTTTATTCATTAAACAATAACTTCTCACTCTCCTCTGCCCTTAGCTTGTGTCTCTATGGATTTGCCTACCCTAGATGTTTTATGTTAGTGCAGTCGTATTCTGTAATATTAGTCCTTCGTATCTGACTGATTTCACTTCGCATAATGTTTTCATGACTCATGCATGCTGTAGCATCTACCAGAACTTCATTCCTTTTTATGGCTGATTAACATTCCATTGTGTATATAGTGCACGTTTTATTTTTATCCATTTATCTCTTGATACACTTTGTGTTGTCCTTTTGGCTTTATGAATAATGCTGCAATAAGCGTTGGCATACAAGTTTATGTTTGAGTCCCTGCTTTCAATTCTTTGGTTATATACCTAGGAATAGAATCCTGGGTAATAGAAAATTCTATTTGTAACTTTTTGAGGAACCACCAAACCGTTTTCCACAACCCTGTACAAACGTTCTAATTTCTCCTTAGCAACACCTGTAATTGTCTATATTATTATTGCCATTCTGGAGGGTGTAAAATAACACATATAGGCTAGAAAAGGTGGGTGCTATTTATATTAAAATTTAAAATATTTCTGGAAAAAGATGCAATAAAGTAAAAAAGGATCATGCTATTTGTAGAGAAACCTTGCAATTCAAATGATAGAAAAAAGCCTAATATCTCCACAATAAAAGTTGCAAAATGACAACAGACCAAAAGACACTTAGACAATTAATATGAGTCTACAACTACAAAGAGTCAAAAACATAGGACAAGATTCTCAGGGAGATGCAAAGCACAGCATGCCCCATGCACCTGTCTGACAGACACTCAGCAGAGCAATGACACCGACAGCCGGGCCCGTGGGGACAAGAGGAGGAAAGTCACTGTCATGTGCAGCAGGCAACAACTGGGGCTGTGATGGCTTCTCTGGAGAGCATTCCAGATGGGACCACCAGAGTTCTCCAACTGGCTGCTGTAGGACCCAGAAACGCCACTTCACGTGTGCGGGAGTATCCTCATGCGTGCAGAAATGTTTAACTCAGCGTTGTTTTTAGAGGTGAAACATTTTGAGGGAAAGCAATTCCCATCAACATGACAATAATTTAATAAACCGTGTCCTAGCCACATCAGGAGCTATTTGTATGAATGAGTGATATCCCAATTCGTCTGAAGAAATGTCCACAAGGGAGTGTCGAGGAAGAAGAGCAAGATCAATGTATCTACTTTCTTATCGCGTTCTTATTTTTTTTTTAATGGCCAAAAAGCGCTCTTGGAAGGGTGTGCCCATCAGTGTACGATTCCGTGAAGAACCGCGTAGGGTCTCAGTTTGTGTTCCCTAAAAGGGGAGGCCACATGTGTGATGGAAGAAGAGAAGGGAAGGAGAAGAAGGGATGGGAGAAGAGACAGTGAAGTCCAGAGTAAGAGAGGATGCCAACATTAACGGTGAGCAAAGATACAAGCAAAATTGGCAAGCTGTAATGAACAATTATAACAAATAGCGACTAGTATTCAATATTTAAACTAGAAGTGAAGCTAAAACTCTAAGTAAAGACGAAGTGGAAGAGGTTTTAAGTTTTGTTAAAGCAAGTTGATGTACTTTCCGTCTTGAAAAAGAAAATATGTACTGAATAATTATAGATTTGGTTAGAAAACACCAAGCATGTGCTTAAAAAAAGAATAACCACAAAAAGAACAAAATAAATGTTTTAGTAAGTACACCAAAGGAAGAAAATGAGTAAAAGGATAAACCATTAGTCCCATTTATTTATTAATATTCATTGAGCACTCAATATATTAAAGGACCGCTCTATCTAGTCTCTGGCTCTACAGTAGTAACAAGAGATAGATTCTCAGCTTTCAAGTAGCTTCATGCTTGTGTGGTATACAAACTATTCGTACCAAGACTTCCAGAGGGCTGTATGTTTAAAGAAAACATGAAAAACCAAAAGTACATCCGTATGCCATCAGAAATATGACATCGTAATGGTATTTGATGATCTGATGAAAAATAACATTACATAGTAACTAGGAATAATTCTATCAAAGGTTTATATGTATAAGACTTTGCCGGGCTCAGTGGCTCAGCCTGTAATCCCACGCCTTTGGGAGGCTGAGGTGAGTGGATGGCCTGAGCCCGTGGGTTCAAGACCCGCCTGGGCAACTTGGCGAGACTTCATTTCTACAATAAATCAAAAAAATTAACCGGGCGTGGTAGTGCGCACCTGTAGTTCCAGCTGCTTGGAAGGTTGAGGCGGAAGGATCGCCGGAGCCTGGCAGGTCGAGGCTGCGGTGGCCAGGAGCAGCCACTGCACTCCA
Organism: Carlito syrichta; assembly: GCF_000164805.1. Lineage (NCBI taxonomy): Eukaryota > Metazoa > Chordata > Mammalia > Primates > Tarsiidae > Carlito > Carlito syrichta. The sequence continues at coordinate 928,711 of NW_007245879.1, forward strand.
GTCTGGGCGACAGAGTGAGACTCCAACTCAAAAAAAAAAAAAAAAAAAAAAAAGACTTTGATGGAGAAAAATACTAAGCTTTGAGCCGGGCTCGGTGGCTCAGCCTGTAATCCCGCGCCTTGGGAGGCTGAGGTGAGTGGATTGCCAGAGCCCGCGGGTTCGAGACCCGCCTGGGCAGTGAGACCTCATCTCTACAATAAATCAAAAAATCCGCCGGACGTGGTAGCACATGCCTGTAATTCCGACTACTTGGAAGGCTGAGGAGGAAGGATCACCGGAGCCCAGCAGGCGAGGCTGTGGTGGCCGGGAGCGGCCACTGCACTCCAGTCTGGGCGACAGAGTGAGACTCCAACTCAAAAAAAAAGAAAGAAAGAAAATCTATGTATGTACATTGATCCAAACATCACTATATTCGGGAAGTCCTATAATCTCTCAATTTCAGTCTCTGCATCTATGATATTTTATCAAATCAGAGACATCATTGATTGTAAAATGTGTTTATTGTTATTTACACAATAATAAGAAAAAAACAATGCCAATTAAACTATAAAAATACTTTCTGATCACTTTGAAATAGTATTTGATATTTATGGAAAAAGCTCTCTTGAATTTAACTGTACATACCGTTTTATTAATTATCACAGCCTCTATAAAATGAATAGTTTAAGCAAAATAAATTGTTAAAGCCCTGCAAAAAAAAAAAAATAAACTTTTTCAGACTCCAACTCTTCTGAAGCACTTTTTGACTCAGTCATTTGATGTCCATTTTTTCACACATATAACATCTTCTGTGTCATTAAGATTATTGTTGATATAGCCGTTCAAAGGAAAGAAATGCTAAAAGAAATAAAGCTCTTTTTGCTGGACTTTTTAAACCAATTTGCAATTATAGAGAATGCCTTTTTTTTTGGATTTGGAGTCTCACTCTGTCGCTCAGACTGGAGTGCAGTGGGCCACTCCCAGCCACCGCAGCCTCGACCTGCTGGGCTCCCGCGATCCTTCCACCTCAGCCTTCCAAGTAGCTGGAACTACAGGCACACTACCGCACCCAGCTAATTTTTTGATTTATTGTAGAGATGAGGTCTCACCAAGTTGCCCAGGTGGGTCTTGAACCCGCGGGCTCAGGCAATCCACTCGCCTCAGCCTCCTGAGGCGTGGGATTACAGGCTGAGCCACCGAGCCCGGCTGAGAACTGCCTTTTGATACTCACTCTAGGAATGTTAAACAATTTGGATACAAACCTCCTCTACCTTTTCCTCACAACAATTCAGAATACGAATCTACCAGTATCACTCCAAGCTGCTGACACTCATTCTGTAAATTTTGATGTTGGTTCTTTGGATGTTTGCAAATGCGCAGGCAGTGACAACTGTCTCGCAACTGGTGTCTAGGTGACAGCAGGGCTTCCAAACAGAAATTCTTTGGGAAATGTGTATGTTTCACTGAATACAAAATCTGGAGAAAAGGCAATAGAGAAAAAAGAACAAGAATTAGGATCCTCCTGTGAAAATTAAAGCTTAACAATCAGGCAGGCATGGTGGCTCATGCCTGTAATACCAACACTTTGGGAAGCTGAGGTGGAAGGATCTCTTGAGCCCAGGAGTTCAAAACCAGCTGGGGCAGCATAGCAAGACTCTGTCTCTACCAAAAAAACTTTAAAAGCCAGGCACGGTGATGTTTATCGACCCACTCAGGAGGCTGAGGCGGGAGGATCACTTGAGCTCAAGAGTTAGAAGCCGCAGTGAGTTATGATCATACCATTACACTGCCCTCCAGCCTGGGTGACAGAGGAACACCCTGTGTCAAAACAAAAAGCATCTGTCAACACAGATATTTCTAATCTATCAGTCTTGCTTGTAATTGTCATGTTATATGTGTGTTCGTGTCCTTTTCTGAAGTTAAAGGACAATCTTGCAGATAAAATAATTACTAAACATTATATAGATATAGTATATTTATAAAAATCTTATGAGTGACATTCCAAGAATTAATAAGATTTGAAAGCAAAATAGATCTTTCCATGAGAAATGCTGATGTCTGAATCTTTGTAGCACTGTTGATCTTGCAAGGACATGCCAATGTCATGTTATTCTAATACCATCCACAAATATTCACTGGCGATTTTTGGTATTAGAATATTTGCTATGAGTAAAGTTCTTTGTAAATACTTCAACAGAAGAAATGCAACAAAAAGGTATGAATATTGAGAAATATGACAAGAAATCAGAAACCGATCTAACATACGGAATAGGAAAAGCAACGGCAATTTCAGCATCAACACCAAAACCAGGGCAACATAAAAAATCTTTCTTTAAAGAGAAAAAGCTAACTTACGTAAAGCACCCGTACCTTAACAATTAACTTCACAAACTTGAGGTGGCCTCACACATACTCTTAATGCAGTCAACGTCAACACAAATGTAAGAAATTGCTTTCTACATCTGGAATATTAGTCACAGACCAAAGATGAAGATGACCAGATGGGGGAATTAATCTTTTGTGTTTCAAATTTTAATTTTAAGAATAATAACTTTTAAATATTGTTAAACCCAAAATTCAAAATCTGAGAGACCACCAAAGAGCCAGCTCTGAGGCAAACACACAAGGGTCTTTATTCAGGCTCGAGTCTGGGATCACGAACGAAGCCGGCTTCAGGGACTAGAGCCCCGATCCGGTATGGCAAGCAGTGTTTATACACCATTACAGAGGGAGGGGAAAGAACTCTAAACTTGGTTTTACATGATTGGGTAATCTCTCCTAATGGGTACGGGAACACTTGGTATTGGTAGGTGCCTTTCGTGGGCTTCAACCTGACTGCCTGTGATTGACAGAAACCCACCCAACAGGCAGAGTGGAAAGTCAGATCAGTAGGTTCATACAGTCACTGCGTATAAATTAACCTGAGCAAGCAGGCAGATTACTAGCGTCTCCAAGTCTGCTGCAAAGGAATGTCTGAAAGGGGCTTATCGCTTTAACATTTACATCCTGTTGTAAAAGCAGAAGTCAGCATGGCAATTGGGACTAACGATGCTTAACCCAAGAGTTCTAAATACAAACACTACTTAAGACATTATATAATTACACAATCAGTCGCTACCCGGCACCCGACATATGCCTAATTCTACGGGGTCTGAGGTAGGATTTAAAGTACTAAGATTTCATAAAGTACAATGAACATGAGGTAGGGATATATAAAATATAGTGAACTAAACACTACTTTTACGGCAAGTATGGCTTTTTAAGTTTCTTGGTTTCTTGGGTCTCTCAATATCTATTATAATTTTTCAATTTTTTAAATGTTTTTTATTCAGCTTCATATGTGTGACCCATAAAATGTCTAGATCAGGTAGAGCTTTATGAGTTATTACACTGTATTGATTCATAATGCCAAGAAACCATTTTTATATCATTTTAAAACCTCTGAAACCCTTGGTGTAGTTCTACAACAGACAAATGATTCACTGTTTATTGCAAGGGTCACTCATTTCAAATGGATCGTGTGTTATGCAAAATGCAGAATAACACAACTAGAGAATTCCCAGGAATTCTGGTTTTTCATTCATGAATCTCAAATATTAACATATTAACATATTGGAAATCTTAAAATATTAACTAACAGCAACAGTGTGATAATTTTGATTGAGGATGCATCTCAATTTCAGTGATGCTGAAGTGTGAAAATGTGGGCCTTAGAACCAAAGAAGTACGAGGGTCCATGAAGACATCATATTAGAAGGTAATTTCCTTTGCTGTCCTAGCTCTAAAGCTCTCGGTGTGCTTATGGCTTAGGACTTTATAGGAAGCAGAGCACGTTAATAATTGGCCAGAACGTTAATCAGTCATAGCTCTCTTCATCTTCTTCCTCTCTCTCATCCTGATAGAGTTCTGTTAATTTACTTTATTTCTACCTTTTCCTCTACTTATTGTAACCAAGTTTTAATTTTTAGCTTTTCATGGTGTCAAATGGCATTAGTTTTAACTAAATATAAATAATCTGAAAAATACACTTTTTTCCATTCTTTCTCAAAAAAGCAGGTAGTATAAAACCAACCATCCAAAAGGCTTTTTTTAATCTAATCACTATATTGTCCTTCCCTAAAATATTCTCCATATTAATATACTAAAAGAAGAAACTCTTTCCAAGTGTTTTCTAGGGTTGAGTAGCAGTGAGCTTTAGGCTCACCCCGTTGTATCAGTATAACAAAAGTTTGTTATTGCTGCAGAGTTTTTGCTAGCCCTCCGGCTGTTGATTGTGATCTCACACCCATGAATTAGGGAAATAGACTTGCCTGGCAGAAGCAAAGCATGAAAACACTCCACAGTCTTCAGTGACTTCATGTCTCTACCCTCCACCCCTCCTTAGAAAAGCAAAACCCAAAAGAGGCTTTGCTAACACCAGGTTATTGATTTTAGTAGTTGCTGGTCCCAGAGTTATAATCCCAGTCCTGACCTTGGCAGTTCTAGGAAAAATCACTTAAACCCAGTTGCCCCTTCTCTAAGAAGAGAGATAACTAGATCTCTGAAGAGTCAGATGAGGTTTCCTGGTTAATATTTGCAAAGTGCTTTAGAGATTAAAGGGGTTTTCAAATTGGCAATTACTCTTATAGATACCAGCCCAGTCGAGCGGTCTAACTGGAAGGTTGGCGGCCTGTAAAATTTTAGTTGCCTTGTAAGAGTTCTCCTCATTAGAGTATGGCTACTTTCAGAAAATGTATATTTAAATATTAACAACATTTGAGGAGCAAATACTCCCAGAGATAAACATATGCTTTGAATCCACAATTACTTACTCATCTTCCCTATGCCTTCTCCATGTCTGTATTTTTAAAATTCTATAGGTAAAGAATTGAAGTTGAGGCCCAAGGTCATTGAAGCGGCTGTGATTTCATTAGTCTGCTCCTTGACTGTGCTATAGAGATGTAATTTAAGGCATTAATATGTACACACTAAATAAACCACACAGGCTGTGGGAAAAGTTATTTATGATGCTGGGATTTCACCAGTTATAGAAATAAATATAATGTGTGCATCCTTGGAAATAACGTAAACTCAGCTTACTCAACAGAAACAGTAAAGGAAATCTAAACAATTCTGTTATTCGATGAGGAGGGTAATTTCACCGATGACAGGTTTTCATAATTTTACCCTTCCAGATAGCAAATAATTTTCCTTATTCTTTATTTTATGACTCTTTTGTATTGCACTCCTTGTTGGCATCTCACTCTTTGCTAATAATTCTTCAGGAAATGTATTTTCACCATTTTTCCTATGGCAGTTACTTCTGGCAGCACCTAGTTGAAACCAACAGAATTACAACTCTCTTCAATATCCCTACATGACACGGATAATATTTCAGTTTAATCCAGGGGCATGAATTGAGCCAGGAACAACCATTTCAATTTCTGCTGCAGTTTGTTTAGGCTTAACATGGACTAGCTCCCATACTGTCTCTGGGTGAACCACATTAAATTGCTTACAGAGACCTGATCAGAAAGCAAAAGACATGGCCTTGCTATTCTAATGATATGCTTCTGCCTAAGAATCATGAAAGCTAGAAAAAATATCCACCACAGACGCCGCCAAAAAACTACCGCCCAATGACCAAGTTCCTGCATGAGAGTTAAGTCGTATTAAGATTACTTCCCTTTTATATAACATTATGTTTAATGCAATATTCCTTTTTTTAAAAAAAAATAAGATTTCATCTGTAATAATAGACCAATTCTATTTCCCTTAGTCTTGTCTGCATTAATATGACTACTATTTATTGCCATATATGAGACTGAATGAGCAATTATTCATCATACTCTCAGGCACACTCAGTTGTTCCCTGATTATTTTTGGCCATGAAAGAGAACCGGTTGGACACTGAAGAAGATCTTAAGGAAAATGGGGCTCTGTGCTTCCTAAAGCCTGTTTGTTTGCCCTTAAACTATGTGGATGTGCTCGTTTGTGTCCAAAACCTATAATTGTTAAGCTCTCCAATGAAGAACAGGACGTGGTAAACATTGGCCAAGTAAATGGATGAATACATATTCCTTCTAGCTGAAGATTAAACACACATCATTACACATAAAGATAATCGAAGAATTATATACATTGTCTTGATTTTTAAAATTAAGGCTTCAACGTGCTTTATTTTGGGTAAATTATCACAATAGTTGATACATCTGATATTCAGTGTTGTGAACAGAAAAATGGTAAGTGAACTAAAAAAGAAGGAGATGGAAAGTCTAGTCCTGGTTGTTCCAGTGATTAGCTTTGGGCACTGGACAAAAGATTAACAATCTATGCTTCCTCTCTGCAAAATGTGGAGGTGAGCCATGAGTTATTTCGTGTTATAACTGTTCTATGTGCTGTGGGTCCATGAAGGGTGTATGATTTGCTGACTTCCACAAAGTAAAAAAGATTTCAATTTAGTTCTTGCTGCTTCTTTCATATCAGTTTATAACTATTAATATCAGTTATTGACTAGATTTGAGGCATGAACCTGTTACTCGAATATTTATACTTCTTACTATGTAGCTACTACTTTTGCTTAGTTTTTTTAAGTGCCTATTTCCATGTCCTTCTATATTTTCACTTCCCTTGTGACATGCCACTGCTTGGTCACATGTACAGTATGCAGAAAATTTGCTTTATTTTTAATCCTGAAGACACAGCCCTGAAACAAATCAGTTGAAGCAATCACTGGTTATTATTCAGTCATGCTGTGCAATGCTTGAAAATTATACTATTTGTGATATTGAAATATGTTTTGGTTTCAAGAAAGTCAAACTCCTCCAAAATTACTGAGGCCAACCTATATTCACTCCCTGAATATCCTATTCTGTGGCACAGATCAATGCGCTCAAGCTTCGTGATTCCCTGGAGGGCTGTTAGTACATTGGTAGTGCCACCTCTTTACACTCAAAACCTCTTGGGGAAAAACTGTGAGATGTATCATCTGCTCGGTTCTGCTCCCTTCCCTTCTTCGACGGCTGATCTCTGCTCCTAACTCTGCTTCAGCAGGAGTATCTCTTGAACAGATGTCTTCGTTTGCTGTTATTCTAATAATAACCAAAGACATTCATTGGGTCTTTTGCACTTAACAGACTTACAAGGCTTTAAGCATATATTAAATTTGTTCTCAACCTTTGCCTACAATTCTGTGTAATCAGTTTTTGAGACACTGTCTTAATTTTTTTTTATGCAAAAAAAAAAAAAAAGAAAAATCCCTAAATGACCTATGTAACATGAAAATTAGGCATGATTAGGTTTGGGTTTTAATTTGGCAGGAAGCTATATAATAGCATTAACAACAGAGCTAACTGTCTAATGATTTTGTTGAGATTAGTATTTAAATACATTTCTATTTCCAAAAACTTAACTAAAAGTGACTGTGGTTTGGGAGTTCAATTCAAATCCACAGATATTATTGAGCTCTTATGAGATACATAGGCACTCATTAAGAATTAACGTGAGCTGGGCTTAGTGGCTCAGCCTGTCATCCCACGCCTTTGGGAGGCTGAGGTGAGTGGATTGCCTGAGACTGTGGGTTCGAGACCCGCCTGGGCAGCGAGACCTCATCTCTACAATAAATCAAAAATCAGCCGGGCGTGGTAGCGCATGCCTGTAGTTCCGGCTACTCGGAAGGCTGAGGCGGAAGGATCGCCGGAGCCCAGCGGGTTGAGGCTGCGGAGGCCGGGAACGGTCACTGCACTCCAGTCTGGGCGACAGAGTGAGACTCCAACTCAAAAACAAAAAAGAATTAACTAGAAGTTTCTCCGTTCTCAACATGCTTATTGTCTAGTAAGAAAGGCCAAGTTCACTAACAACTTGACTAGAGTCAAGTAAAGATCGTAAGAGGAGTCCAGTTACTATGCTCAAAGGAGAGACGAACATCTAGTTTAGAGCGTCAGGAAAGGCGACTTTGGAGGCCGGCTTCTAAAAATAGAAAGGATTTTCCAAGTGGGGCTAAGCCATGTTAGGGGGAGGGAATGTTCCAGACAAAAGCACAAGGCTGAGCTGTGTGGGGCATGATTAGAGAGTGGCAAGCTGATACTTGGGTCGGTGTGAGCAGGTTGCAAGAACCGAAACTGAAGGCTGCATTGGGCCACATATCTTTCTTTAATGATCTAAGTGTTATGATGTGATACAGTATTATTTTGCTATGTATTAGCCCAGGTTTACATATACAATTTTCACCATGTCTGCAGTAACTAGAGCCAACGTTAGATGTCATATTTATAGCTTCCCAGGTAACATCCCTTCTTGTATAATTAATCCTATAAAAATGAATGTATTGATGCATTAAGATAGAACCCTTAATAATGAATAACAAGGAATTCTCCAGAATTTAGAAAGGGTTTAAGACCTTAAATTCACATTAAACAAAGTTTAAAATAACATTGCAGACACTGAGTGAAATATAGAGCATTTAATCTGTGCCTTTATGTCTCCATCGTCATTAAACCACTTTAAATAATTGTAAAGGAAGAAAAGTGCCATAAAATCAAAAAGATAAAGCGATCCAGAGAAAAGACAACAGTCAGTAAAAAATACTAACAATGGTTCAGAAGATAAGACACAGCTCCACGGCTAGTAGCTGAGCGCGATCTGAGTTTTCTGAGATTTAGGTGACTAGTAAAGAAAAGAAACAAGAGTGGGCGCAGGAAACCAAAGAAGGAAGCTGGCTCGCGCCTCTTACACCAAAAGCCTTCGCAATGAGAGAGGTCAAGTCTCTTGAAGGTGAGAGAGAATGGATCGGGGCAAATGGGAGACCCCAGATCCCTTCCCTTGGCCCTCAGCCAGACCAGTGCCTCTCCCCATCCCAGCAAAATGAACGAACGAGGTTCTGCCTCTCTCTCTCTCTCTCTCTCTCATCTACCGTCTATCTATACATCAATGATCTCTCCATCATCTATCGATAATCTATCATCTCTCTATATATTTATCTGTCATCTGTCAATCACCTATTATCTATCCTCTAGCCCTATATCTCAATCTCTCTCATCACTGTCTGCCTATCATCTATCTGTCAATTATCTATCATCTCTCTATCATTATTTATATCTCGTCTATCAATTATCTGTCATCTTTCTACATATCAATAGTCTATCGTCTATCGATCATCTAGCTTCTACCTATCATATATCTGTCACGTATTATTTATCAGTCACCTATCATCTCTGTATCTTATCCACTATCTATATACCAAGCATCTATCATCTATCTATCAATCATCTATCTGTCTATCCTCTATCTGCCATCTGTCTGTCTATCCTCTGTCTGTCTGTCCACCCATCTGTCTTTTATGGGCTGAACTGTGTTCCCCCCAAATTCATATATTGAAATCCTAACACTCATTACCTCAGAATGTAACAATGTGGAGTTAGGCCTTCAAGGGGTAATTACAGTAAAATCAGGCCATATGGGTGGCCTCTAATCCAATATGACAAGTGTCCTTATGAGAAGAGGAGATTAGAAAGAGGAAAGACCATGTGGGGACAGTGAGAAAAGGGTCACCTGCAAGGGAAGAAGCCTTGGAAGAAACCAAACCTGAGCCGCCTTGGTCTTGAACTTCTGGCTTCCAGACAGTGAGAAAGTCCATTTCTGTCGTGTAAACCCTTCATTCTGTGGCATTTGGTATGGGGGCCCCAGCAAACGAACATACTAGCTGTCGGTTAATTGGTTGATCTGTTCTTCGGTCTGGTTTATGATGACTCCTGTGAAGAAATACAAAGGAATCCTCCTGTGAGGGAAGCAGGGTGACCGGGAGAGTGGTTTGCCACGGAGGTGGATGTGGGAGAAGGCTCTTTCATTTGGGGCGATCAAGAACAACCTCCTCTGGAAATGGCCCTTAAGATGGCTTCTGCAGGGCAGGGAGACAGCCAGTCGTGCAAGTCTCTGGAGGAGCATCCTTCAGGCGGGGGAAGTTCAGCCCGAAGATCCTCAGGGGTGAGGAATTGGCGCAGCAGGAGGACGAGCTCGGGATGAGGTGCCCTTGCAGAGGCAAGGCTAGCAGGCTCTTGAGTCTTTTTCTGCAGGGGCTGAGACTTCCGAAGGAGCTTTCTAGCCAGCATTTACGGCCTTTGGAGATGACAGTCAAAGGTTTTTTGCTAATTATTTTTTCAAAGTGAACGTTTTTCACTTTTCATTTCTGCCTAAGTCTAGGGGCCTCAACGGTAGTAAACTTTGAGAATATGAGAGGTTATTTCTTCCTCTAAGTCCACTTAAATCTGCTCTCATTCTACCACAAGGCCTGGCATTTTCCCCCCTTGGTTGTTGCTGGCACTCCCATGGCCACCCGCCGTGCCACGTCCAGGTCCCAGAGCCTGAGGCAACACCCGTAGTTTAGGAAGGCTCCTTCTCGGAACTGGCTGTTGGTGGGCAGACGTCGCTGCGGACGTTGGATCTCAGCCCCGGGGATCTTCTGGGATTCAGAGGCTCAGCTGCTTCCATGCCAAGTATGTGGTGTTTACGAATGTCAGTAAAGCCGGAGGGTCTCGTGCCTTGGACCCAAGGCCAGCAGTGACAACAGTGCCATCCGTGTTGAGGTCTCTCCCCTTCTGATGCCACTGTCACAAGCAGGAAGCAAGGCCCCACCACCAGTGGGAACAACCAGTCCATTTCTTCACCATATTGAAAAGGGAAACACTTTCCCTTCTAAATTCTCCCAGAGGAGTGCCTTCTCTCCAGCCTCTCAGGTCATCTCTTCAGGGAGTTGAGGCTTCAGGAAAAACAGGAGGAGGGGCTGCCTTCACACAGCTTCTGATTAGGTCCTGAATTTGACACCCACGAGATAGAAAGGGTTTGTCCATTTGAGCTGAAGAAAAAAGGACAGCCACAGACTGAGCTCGCCATTAATTACTTTTTTCTCACTAGCTTGCATTAACTTTTGTTACTTGCAAACAACAGTAATAAAACTTAACTATAGAAACATCAAGTGTTCTCCTAAAAGCTTACAGTGTTTATACAATTTACTACTTTACCTTAGAATCGAGAATCCCTTCTTTCTTGCCATTCCCTCCCCCCTGCTACGTGCTGATTTTCGAAACGATCTGGGTGATAGATCGTTTTGTTTGGTCTGTCTAGATGTTTTAGAATAGGACGCAGCTGATTTATTCACCTGTCTTTTCTCTCGGGAGTTGGTGGCTATTGGAGCAGACTAAGTAGAACCACTGCTGATTCTTCTTCTCAGATATTTATATTTTAGACTCTGGCTAGGTATCTTTTTCAAAAAGTAGACACGCATGAGCCATACAAAATCAGGAACTTCAAACACCGAAGAGTTAACAAGATGGAACACACACACACACACACACAAAGCTGTTCTAATTTGAAAACGGATCCCTAATGAGATGTGCTGTATTCTTCTCTTAGTGATCTTAATGCAGTCTTTATGCAGAGTTTTCGGAAGACATATTCTCCAAACAGTCCTTGATGTGAAAAAAGTTTTTACTTTAAGGTTAAAAAAGATGGATTTTCTAAATTGTCCCAGGCTGTGGTTTGCAGCTGCATTTTGCATGGTCCCTCCGCAGCTTATGCTTCGAGTCATGCTGCTGACAGCTCCGCTGGTGAATTAGAATCCACACTCAGAGTTCTCCTCTCTAACGCTTCATTGCCATGACCCCTGCTCTGAAGATGCCTCTCCTGATGCCTAACTCGGTCTGGGGACTGCCTAGACTTGCACAATCCAAGGAGAAGGCGATTGCAGTCTTTCTATGATCGTGAATGTCTAGTTTCTACACACATATTAAACACATAACAGTGAAAAAGTCATCTATTTTATAATACAAACGTTATCTGCTCCCTCATTCTGCTTTTAGAAAGTTATAAGCCTTTGATGACTCTACCTGGGGCAACACTTACACAAAGGAAAGTGAAAATGCAGTCTTTGCTATACAACCACACCTTACCTGAATGGGATAAACAAAGGCCAAAGTCATCCAAAGGAGATCATTACTCAGTCATTGAGACTTTACTTCTTAATAGGTCGAATCTTTAGCCGTTTGGGGGCTCAAAGTCTTTCAGGAGATGCACAGTCCCCTTAATCAGAATGTGCTGGACATGATTCAGCATTCCTTTACTCATGATATCCAGACCAGTAAGGGAATGCCTTTGGGTTAATGTGGGCATTCCGCCTTCCTTCTTTGATGCTTTGCCTTCAAAACCAGGCTTACCTGTAAGGATATGTGTGTGTGTTTGTACTGTTCTCTTTCTCCTCATCCTCCGCCACGCTTTCAGTTTTGATAACCTGCTGGGGGTAGGAAAAACATATGCATAAGCCTGTTCAGAACACATCACAATGAGAAGTGATTATGCGTAATAAATACCAGCCGGGGACCAAGAATAAGCTCCTTGACTTTTCCATAGCTATTTAAGAACCGATCCTCCCCTAACCAGGCATGGGTACTGTTCGCAAGCATTAAGTTGATCCAAGTCAGCTAGAGTACGGTTTTCTAGCACCTAGCATAATTAAATAATTTGGGTGTACACTTTTAAAGCAAATCAAGTTCCCTGGATCTAGAATAAAGAATGGGGAATCTGGAAAGTTCCCCCGAGTGGTCAGGGGAAAACCCTCACTCCCCACATCCATCTCGAAGATAGACTCTTTTCTCACAGAAAACATCGAGGAAAGGAGACAGGGTCCAAGCAGGTCCTCAGCACAGGGGGAGGATCTGAGAAAGTACCGGACACAGGCAGAGGCTGAAGCTCCTCCTCGACCTCCCACAGGCCCCGGCTCCAAGGACCTTCACGAGATCAGGACAGGGAAGCAGACGCAGGCAAGAGAACGCCAAGGCTCCTGGCCCAAGGCAAGAAAGGGCGCAGAGCCAGTGATGCTCGGTCAGGTGCCACATGTCAGGCCACATGCCGCGGGCACCAGTGCTTGGACTGTTACTCTCTGCTGCCCCATCCTTTGCCCTGCCCCTCTTCTCTCTGCATCTCCGGGAGCTGCGTCCAGCAGGCTGCGGCGTTGCTCGGGCTTCCGGGCTCAGGGACTTCACCTGGCAGGGGGCACGAGATAGAGTGGAGGGTGGGGCCAGGGAAACGCAGGGCATTTCTCCATACTCTCTCTGCTTCCGGGAGCCTCACTGCCCGTGTGTCTTCCGTGATGCTCACCAACACATCGGCTGTGGTTCTGGCTGCCAAGGTTAAAATACTCCCTAAGTTCTGAGTAATGCAGGCTTCTCTCCTGACCTCCCACACAGAAGTGGCACTTGCACCCTGCTGTTGCTGACCCAAGTCGCCTAACCATGCCCTCGTCGGCTTCTCTGCTCTCTCATGACATTTGTAACACATTCTCTGCACTTATTTCCCTGTATAATACACTCATGGTGTTTACACACTATGCAAGGGTTTTATTTTTCTGGTTAGACCTTAATGACACAAAAAGCATTTTACATCTCATTTAGTCCTTACAAGTTCCCCACAAGGTAGTAATCATTACCTCCATTTTACAGACGAGAAAAACCAAAAGTTAGCAAGTTTGACGTCTTTGCTCAAAGTCACAGCACTAGTACGTGGCAAGGCTATGATTCACACGTAGTTTCAAAGTCACCCCTAAATTGTTCTGCCTGTCAAGGGAAATGACAGAGCCAGGGGAACAGCAGGAGGAAAAAATGTAGCCCTGAAAGCCTCCATTTAACCTGTAGGATAGCCGTCCTAAGCCAGGACAGTGTAACCAAAGATAGCTCTTTTTACCATTTAAAAATATTTTCTGCCCATGTCATGCTCCCTCTGACTTGTAGACATATTTATGAATGAAATTTTATGTTATTTTAATGGCAATCTTTAACCCCAGATAATCACCCTTTCAATTGATTTATGTTACCCATAAAGTATTGTGTTACAGATAATTCTATTTAAGCTACTGCATTCCAAAGGCTGGTTTCTAACAAAATGACAAAATAGGACACTAGAAGAGAGATGAAAGACCCTTTATATGATATGTTGGTAATATCCTTCACACCACTAAAGAGATTCTAAGAATTCTTACCATATTCTAATTCAGCCTGAATAAGAGAAAGATTGCTAATTATAAAACTGTTGCTTTTAACAATTCAGATTGACTCGTCCCCATACAATTATTAATCATGGCCTTCTAAATGCCAATAAACTTCTGCCTAATAAATGTGCCACGTAGATTGTCACCACAAATTCAATTACAAGGATATATGTAAATATATATGCAAAACTGAAATTCATCTGGAGTATTCATACTGGGAAGCACACAAATTCGTTAAAAAACAAACACATGAAGGAAAGTTCCAGCATATATCCTTGGTTCTGTTGTTTTCTTTTGTTTTGTTTTGAGCTGGAGTCTCACTCTGTCGCCCAGACTGGAGTCCAGTGGCACACAGGCTCACAGCCACCCCAGTGTCAACCAGCTGGGCTCCAGCAATCCTTACGCCTCAGCCTTCCAAGTAGCCGAAACTACAGGTGCGCTCTACTGTACTCAGCTAATTTTTTTTTTTTTAATTGTAGAGATGAGGTCTCGCCAAGTTGCCCTGGCTGGTCTCAAACTTGCGGGCTCAGGCCATCCACTCGCCTCGGCCTCCCAGAGTGCTGGGATGACAGACTGAGCCACCGAGCCTGGCCGGTTCCACTTTTTACACAGTGCAACAGGAAAAAACAAGTCAGAAATACAAGAAATGCCATTTTATGGGATTTTAAAGTCCTATGATTTTCTTCCCCAAATTTCCTTGTTTCTCTGAACAAAAGCAACCTCTGTTGCTCTGCCAGTTCTTCGTTTATGTGCTACAGAACACCTGGTGGCCAATTGCTAGGTGGGGAATAATTAGCCCCTCAATTCTCACCAGTTTATTTTCACCTGTTCCACTAGCATTTCCCTAGAACTTGAAGCTTGTCTAATTAGTCTTTTCTGACCCATTCCCCACCATCAGACTCAAGAAATAGCCCCTCCACTAAGTAATAAACCCATAGCAGGCCAATCTTCCAGGTTTTGTTTCAACTGCTGTTGGAAGGATTAAAATCAAAGGAACACAGAAACACCATGGGACAGGGTAGCAAGAAACTAAAAAGTTCTATCTTTCTTCTCCCTTCGCCAGCTTCCAAATCCAAATTACAGAAATCTTAAGCACAGTGACATTTAGTGAGACACATATGTGCTTGCTGTTGAATGTCTTGAAAGAGCAAAATAGCACTGCCAGAATTATCAAGTTCAGTTCTCTGAAATGCCATAGAAAATATGGTGTTTATTTTATACCCAAAAGGTGAAAGAGATCAAAAAGAATCCAAAATTTCAACTTGTAAAACCTTTTCAGGATGGCGCAATTTAACCTAACAATTTCTTCTTTACGTTATTTTGGTAGTCTATGAATAATTTTTCAGATTATTTATATGCGTGTACAGAAATGCTTATTTTGCCTTATCAAACAAATCAATAAAGTGCAGTAGAGATTTCTACAAGGTTAAGGGACATCTCGTGCTTACTCATTCATTCAGCAAGTGTTATTACCTATTTTTAGACCAGGCACAGAATTACGCCCCAGGGACACAGAAAAATGGAGCATTCTTGTAGCCTTGCCTAATGTCCTTCAAGACATAGAATATGTATGGATATGCATATGTATGTATACACACATGGAGTTTTAAAAAGTACATTGAAACCATACATACATGTTAAAAATTGACCAAAAAAATTTTTAGATAGTAGACATTTGTTATATATATTGGCTTGCCATTTTCTAGCCCGTTTTCTCCATATTACTCCCAAATTCTTTTAAGAAACCACTTCACTCTGCAACTGGGATTGGTTTAGGGCGGGGCACGTGACTCAATTTAAGCCAACAAGAGCCAGGTTCAAGACACCTGTTCCATTGCTGTAACGACAGCAGCTCTCTCTCCCTTTCCCCCTGAAAATCAGTGGCCATGAGGGCTCAAACTGATGCCGCCATCTTGTAGCCATGTGAGAATAAAGATCAGCAAGAGGAAAGAACAAAGTGCTAACACAAGGAGCAGACAGCCCTGGTGACATCATGTAAGCCCTGTTTAAGCCACCTCCCAAGCGAGGCTCATTCTGGACTTCTCTGTTATGCGAGCCTGCCAGGGTTCTCTCTTCCTAAACTTAGGTCTGGGCTAAGGTCAGTTGGGCTAAGGTCTGATGGATAGAGAGTGACTCTCCAATGTCACATGCAGCTCGTTAAGACACAAAGTATTATATTTTCTCCAAAACAAGTAAGATGAGGGTCTGCATCTTAGCCATTTTGAACATCTGAATACCCAGATAGGAAGTATCTGTCCTGAAGTGTGTTTCACACTTGCTTTTCACCTCTAAAATTCCAGTTTCGTCCTGTACTGTAGACTTGCTTCTGTGACACCGGTGAATCACACCATTCCATAAAGCGTGTGGCTAAGCCGTTGTATCCTTTATTCTCACTTCGCACCACAGGCTCTGAAAGTGCTTTTTAACACCGCAGCTATTATTCTGTCAAGTTGAATAATTTTAGGCTCACCTCCCTATCTCCCATTCATTCCACAAATACTTCTTGAGCAATAACTATATCACGGTATTGGCGACCCCAAGAGGGAGCAGTTGCTATCTCCAAGGAGCTTCCAGGCTACTTAGGAGATTATCCGTGACGTGAAGGGATGTCCAAGGACTTAGTGACAGTTGCCACGCAGGGTTAGTCTCTCCTGTGCTGAGTCTGACATGGTCCACTCCACTCCTCTCCCACATCCAGCCTGTCGGAACGCCTCGAGGGTCCTGTCCTGGAACGCTCTCTCAGATCTTTCTCACAGCGCCATTCTTTGAAACTCTAATTCAAGCCACTGTTGTCTGTAACTTCTACCACTGTGATGCTGTCCCTAACTTGTCTCCTCGTCCCAGCTGTGGCCCCGCGTCAACCCCCCTGCCTATTCTGGATACACAGCCAAAATGACCTCCTCAAAGCATCAATCAGATCAACCCACTCTGGTGCTTAAACCCGTCCAATGTCTCTTCGGTGTCTTTTTGGAAACAACCCACCCCTTGCTGGCCCCATGTGACCTAACTGCCACCCACCTCACCAAGCTCCTCTCCGATGACCAGATGTTATTTTCTCCACAGTACTCATCACTGGTTTAAATCATTCGCTTACTATTGCACGTATTCGCCTACACAATGAGCATTGGCCTTTGCCCACCCACCACTCAAAGGTAACTTTTAGGAAGTCAGGGACAGCATCGTGTCCATTGCTTTCTGCCCAGAGCCAAGAATGTCTGCCACGTGGTTCGTGCTGTGGTTCGGCTGAGTGGATGCAAGACCATAGATGAGATATGTCTAACTCAATCTGGAAAGCCAGGGAAATGCGGGAGGAGGTGGGAATGATAAAGCTTCGGACAGATGCGAGAACCACTCGATGAAAACAAATGTGAAATATGTGAGATCATGAGAAGTTTGAAGAAAGTGCAATAACCTGAGGCATTAGTTTGGACCTGCTTTGTGCAATATCACTTACGAAGCAAACTGACCGCCCACCCACGGGAGAGCCATGATGAATAGGAATGCACTACATTGCAGGAGTGTTCAAAGAACTAAATGTAGGACTGCTGGGAGGTTTGTGGCTATTTAACATTATTAATGACCTGAAAAAGAAATGCGTCTTATATGTATGGCACTGTATATGATCCTTAATTGAATTTTGTTGTGAATATCAGGAAGGATCTAATTCTCAAGTAATAACAATTTATCTCAAAAACATGTCTATTAAAACTTGATTTAATTTTGTATGTGTGTGTGTGTTGGAGTCTCACTCTGTCACCCAGGCTGGAGTGCAGTGGCACAGTCACGTGCGTCGACCTGCTGGGCTCAGGTGATCCTTCCGCCTCAGCCTTCCGAGTAGCCAGAACGACAGGCGTGTGCTATGGTGCCCAGCTACTTTTCAATTTATTGTAGAGATGAGGTCTCGCCAAGTTGCCCAGGCTGGTCTCGGACACAGGGGCTCAGGCAATCCACTCGCCTCGGCCTCCCAAAGTGCCGGGATGACAGGCTGAGCCACCAAGCCCGGCTGATTTAATTGTTTAAAAATACAAGCATTAACATAAATCCAGCTGACTCAACTTATTAATCAGAGAGAAAAAGCTAAGAAGCTAAAGGAACTAGTGGTAAATACTAGGCAAAACGTTAGACATCACTTGATAATTCAAAAGAATAGATTTGTTTGTTTTCTAAGTTTTCTGAAGCGATGGAACATTTATTGAGTGTCTACTATGTGCCATAAACTT
Organism: Carlito syrichta; assembly: GCF_000164805.1. Lineage (NCBI taxonomy): Eukaryota > Metazoa > Chordata > Mammalia > Primates > Tarsiidae > Carlito > Carlito syrichta. The sequence continues at coordinate 946,921 of NW_007245879.1, forward strand.
CATGTGAGCCACACCATTCCATAAAGTGTGCTGCCAAGTTGTAACCTTTATTCTTACATCACACCACAGGATCATAAGTCCTTTTTATCTTCAACTTAACTCCTACAGGATTTTGTTATCTCCATTTTATGCATGAGAAAATTGGTGGACGTGAGAGTCAAGTCTTTACTCACCAAATTCCAATGTTCTTTTTCCTCATTAGCATTTCCCTGCTGCAAGCTCAGAGACATACAGCACAGCACAGAACCAACCAGAAAATACCATTATGACATAGCCACACATTCAGTGAACAATTGGAAAACAAGCCAAGGTAAAGAACCTTTACAAAGGACTCCTGAAATGAAAAATGAAACCAAAAAGTTAACATGTATTTTTTCTAGACCATAGCTAAGAAAGCAATAGGATGAAAAAAATCCAAAAATACCAACCCACCGCAAGAAGAGAATATTTATAAAGTGAAATTAAGTAAAGATTAATTTATAACAAGGAGCAAAGAAAAACAAATCAACAGACTTCAAAGGGCAACATTCGCCCACTGTAACGTTTAAAAGCAGACGGGTAAATGATGTGATGAATGAACGAACAAATGAACGGATGAGCAAAGATACTCCAAGATACTCCAAGATACTCTGGTCTGTATTGTTGTGAACAATCCTGAGTTCATGGACCAAGGACTGGAAGGGAAAACGAAGAGATGAATTTTAAATTCTGTTTTTTTGTCCTGTGCCGAGAATCTTGTTTCTCAAGTGCTTCTGTGTTCCCACTTCAGCAAAATAAGTGAGGTATTGATCGATTCCCATCTTTGAATTAAAAGATAGACCCCAAATTCACTATCAACAGGAACTTCGCTGGTATTTTGAGTAAACTGGGGCATTACCTTTACGAGACTTTCAGCCTTCACATTTTTAATTTTTGTCAGGCAATCCTATAACAAGGTCTCCTATGTCAATATGCTACCAGAAAAGAAAAAAAAGGAACTAAAATAAAGGAAGCCTCCGTATAAAGTAAACAGGTTAGAAAGGCTCATTTCTCACTTGTTAACACGCCTCCACAGGGCTGCTGGCTGTGACAACACATGATTTAAAGAGTCCAATTTAAAGCGGTCTTGTCTGCGTAAGATGCCCTAGAAAATGCTCTCTAAGATCTCACAGCTCAGAAAAGACTCAGAAAAGTCTGCACGGCCGTGCCACTTTTTTTCCCCTAAATTTCTAATAGGCCAGATACCAAGCTGGCAGCAGCAAGAAGCAGAACAATCCCATCGTGCCCGGGAACATTTCCTAATAGTGATGGTTAATAAGATGTTTCAGGAATACCAGTCCCCAAAACGGCAATGATGTCTCAACCCTGTAGAAAAGTGGTCAGTCAACCAGAGGCCTTCCGGATGACGTGTTCCTCTTCTCTTGACAGTCGCTTAAGCAGCCCTTTGGAGTGATGCTTCGTCAGGAGAGGAGAGTGAAAAGGGACGTGCTGTGCCCCTTGGGTGCCTCTCCAGGGTGAACACGATCTAGGCTGTGGCGTTTGATATTAGAAACCTTGTAAAGGTATTAGATTGAAGAAATCCATTTCCTAAGTCCACAACACATGTCTCCTTTCCCATGTAGCATCTTAGGTCGATTTTAAGAGTGATGGGTAGGTGCAAAGTGTTATCTCTGAATCTAAATGATGCTTCCCTGTGTATAGAGAAAAATGGCATCTTTTTGATCATCCGCTGGTGACAGGTAAGACACATTATACAGCTTCTGAGAGGGTCAGGTAGATCCAATTTTGCTAAATGACCGCCACAGTTCGAAACTGAGTATCTTGTTTTGTTCTTGCAGCATGAATAAGTCTAAATTTGATGAGTCTCAATGTGTTTTCTTAGTTTTTTTTAATATCCACATATGGTGATTATCCATCAAAAATCAGATTGACTAAAGTCACCTCTATAATATTTCAATTTGCTGAAAATGCTTTAGAAATTCATAAGAAAGAAGCTTGAGCACCAACACCAAAGGATGTATACACTGAACAAAAGCCTAGAAGCCCAAAGAGCAGACGTGATTCTAAACCATCTTCCTGAAGAAATTATTCAATAAGTGAAAGGAATGAGAAAAACAATGTCAAAATATTTTCACATTAAAAAAGTAATTAACATAGACTGCATAAGTTTAAGAAATGTAGACAAACAGACATAGCCATAATACAAATACCTTTTCGAGCCAAGTCTCGGTTTGGATAAACATAGTCCATACAAGTAGAAAAATCTAAGCTATTTCTTACAACCATACATGCGTGCCTTCCTTGACTTTTGCAGCAATCTCAAGGAAACAAACAAGCAAGGGAACACATGCTACCGAACAAATGCTACCAAGAAGATTGGGTCAATCGCCAACTGTCTAGTCTGTACATGACATTAACCTCACCACACTGAGCTTTTGTTTTTGGTCCAAATCTCAGACCAGCATTGTAGCAGGCTATTGTTTGTATGAAACTAGCAGAAAACACATTTCCGAATGTCAAATTCTGCAGGCTATTTTCATACCTCACACTTGTTTTTTGAGTTCGGGGATGGTTAAAAAGAAGAAGAAATGTGCTCCACTAAAAAAAACAAATGTTTCTGTTTGTGTCGCCCTAATCATCTCCTCAATGAAATTACATATATGATGCACACGCCCCGCAATCTCTTTGCCATGTGTGAGGTACAAACACTATCAGAAGTCTCACTGTGGATTATCTGCCTCCATTTCTTGTGATGCAAATAGATCACGAATAACAGATCCTTTCTTTATTCTTCTTCTTTATTTTATTTTAAAGATGGGGGTACAATTTCAGGAGTCGATATACAAAGGGTCGTTGTACAGGTCAAGTCTGGGCCTCGCTTTGGTCCCCAGTGCACCCGGTTTGAAGGGGGGACACATTTTGTCAATAACGTTTCACCTGATCTCAAACCAGGTACTTTCGAGTTTAGTCGCAGCGGCCTTGGCCCTCCCGCCTGCAGGCGGCATCGTCAGGCCACGGCGCAGCTCTGGCGCGCCACGATGCTCTTGGGACCCTCGCCTTGCTCCCTTGGGTGGCGGCCTCCGTGTCATCTCTTTGATTTCCCATTTCATTTAATAACATTTTATTAAATTTCATGGCCTGAGAGGTTCTTTCTATTCCTCGGGCTTTTGTTTCTCCAACGTTGGGTTTCGTCCTTCGCATTGTGCATTTTCCCAGAGGTCTTTTATGATTTCCAGATAATGTGCCAAGCCATTCCTTCATTTGCTCATTACTGAGCGGTTTTATTCCAATTTTCTGATATTAGCTATTGATTCTTATAGAGTTTAGATGACTTTCTGATTCTCTCCTTTTGTATGAGAAACCAGTTTTTCTTCCCTTCCAAGCTGTCTGTAGTTGGAGGGCTCCGTGCTTTACGTTCCGTGCACATTTTCTATAACCTCAGGGCAAGACAGAAAGGGCGATGTAAAGAAATCTCAGTTGATAATATGAACTAATCAGCAGTCTTGTCTGTAATCCTCGGGTTCTGCTCTTCTAAAATGTGTTAAGTGCCTTATACTGGAGCTAAATTTATTGAACTGTGGAAAAATGTGTCATTTTCTTGGGGAATATTCTCACACTTCAGGTTGGTCCTTAAAATCAGTATTAAGTCACCTCTTTCCAAAACTCATTCTCTTTTCCTATGGTTATAGAACTTCTAATATTAAACTGTGCTCACTGCTGATCAGAATAAAGATACATTTCAGATTTCGAAGACTACATTTTTACAACTCTTTTGCAGTTGAATGTAGTCACCATTTATGGCTAATGAAATGCAAGGAAAGAGTGTGAAAACTTTCAGGAACTTTCCTTATCAGACACCAGGCTTGTCCTTTCTCCCAAACCACTGCTTGAAAGGTGAATATCGCTTATTGTGTGTGATCAAGACAGCAAATAGTGCAGCATCAAGAAAAGAGACAATTTCAGTCACCCACACACACCATACCATAGCAGCCCAGTGCCGCCTATGTTCAGGTAAGAAAGAAACACATGTGCTTCTTATTTAGCTACTATTTTCAGTTTTCCATCATTTGTAGCCTAATTTTGACCTAAATTATTAAACTTCTTTCAGAGAAAGTCAGCACTTGTTGATTTCTGTGGTTCCTTACGATCAATCAACTAGTATGAGAAAAGAAAACACAAGTTTATGCTCCTAACTTTATTCTCTCTAGATTTAAAGAATTAATGAGAATTCTCGGGACTTTGTTAAAATTCCCAATGTCTTCTTGACCAAGGACACAGTATGCTTGCACTTCAGAATCTCGTTTCTTTCTACAGCTGCTGCCTTTCTAAAGATTTTGATATTACGCTATTTCTCATTTCTCCTTAAGCGGTTAAGACTTAACAGTCTTAAAGGCTGTTAAGAGCAATTATATATTTTGGCTGAGCTTTTATTTGTTTTTCTGTGTTTCTTTTTCTATTTTTGGTGTATTATGTCAGAGATTTGATCATATAACTCCTTTCTATATTTTTATTCCAAAGCCACAAATTCCATTTTTGTAGATTTGGGAAAACGTTTTTCCTTTCTATCTAGGCCTAGAGCGATTGCGTGAGTAAACACATCCTTTGGGAATAAAAATCATGGCATGTGGTCCCTGTGAGCATTCATTTTAGGTGTCGGTTTGACTGGGCCACAGGATGTCCAGCTATTGAGTCAAACATTATTCTCGGTGTGTCTGCTGGGGCGTTTCTTGATTAAATTAGTAGACCGAGCAAAGTAGATTGCTCTCCCTAACATGGACAGGCCTCATTCAGTCCACTTAGGGCCTGAACGGAACAGAAAGATGACCTCCCTGCAAGTAATAGATCGCTCCGAGTGCCTTCAGTACCCTCTAGCTGGGACACTGATTTCTTTCTTCCTGCCTCTGGAATGAAACTGAAACAGGCTTTTCCAAGCTGCTGGCACTCAGAGCGGAACTCTCTGCAGCCTGCAATGCTGTCTCATAGCATTTTGCCCACAGTATAACTTCTCAGAATTGGAGTCAGTCCTCTCAAGCTATGCCGCGGCTTTATCAGCCAAGTCGATGTAATATCTTAAATCCTTTGTTGTCTTTTCCAAAATGTTCGCCAGCAGCTTTCCCAGGAGTAGAGTCCCTCTCAGGAAACCACTTTCTTTGCCCATCCATAAGAAACAGCGCCTCATCTGCCCAAGTTTCTCATTAGATTGGATCCATCCAATCATATCTTCAGCCTTCACTTCTAATTCTAGTTTCCTTCTATTTCCACTGCGTCTTCGGTTATTTCTGAATTGGCTCTGCAGTGTCTCTGGCTTGCCACCTGCAGATCTGGGGCCTTCTCAGCCTCCATAACCATGTCAACCACATCCTTATAATGAATATAGGCATACTTCGCGTCATTTCACTTTGTTCTTATAGCGCTTTGCAGGTATTGTATTTTTTTTAATGGAAGGTTCAAGGCACCCCGCCTCAAGCAAGTCTATCAGTCCATCTTTTCAGTAACACATACTAACTTTCTGTTCCTGTGTCACATTTTGTTAATTCTTTTTTTTTTTGAGTTGGAGTCTCACTGTGTCGCCCAGGCTGGAGTGCAATGGCCACTCCCAGCCACTGCAGCCTCGACCTGCTGGGCTCCGGTCATCCTTCCGCCTCAGCCTTCCAAGTAGCCGGAATTACAGGCATGAGCTACCATGCCCGGCTGATTTTTTGATTTATTGTAGAGATGAGGTCTCGCTGCCCAGGCGGGTCTCGAACCCGTGGGCTCAGGCAATCCACTCACCTCAGCCTCCCAAAGGCGTGGAATTAAAGCCTGAGCCACCGAGCCTGGCTACATTTTGTTAATTCTTAAAATATTTTACACTTTTTAATTATTTGTATTTTGGATATGGTGATCTATGACTAATGATCTTTAATGTTACTATTGCAATTTTTCTTGAGACACCGCAAACCATGTCCATATAGGACAGTATACTTAACTGCTGAATGCTGAGTATGTTCTAGTTGTTCCACCAACTGACCGTTCTCCCATCTTTCTCCCTCTCCTCAGGCCTCCTTATTCCCTGAGACACAACAATGTTGAAATTAGGCCAATGAATCACTGTATAATGACCTCTAAATGTTTAAGTGCAAGAAGAATCTCATCTATTTTGTTTTAAATTAAAACAAAAAAACTGGAAATGATTAAGTTTAGTGAGGAAGGCATGTCAGAAACCAAAATAGGCTGAAAGCGAGGCCTCTTGTGCCAAAGAGGTAGTCAAGTTGTGAGTGCAAAGAAAAGTTCTTGAAGGAAATTAAAAGTGTGAACCCCATCAATACACAAAGGATGAAAAAGTGAAATAGGCTTATTGCTGATATGGAGAAAGTTTCAATGGTTTGGACAGAAAATCAAACCAGCCACAACATTCGCTTAAAGCAAAACCTACTCCAGAGCAAGGTCCTAACTCTCTTCAATTTCATAAAGACTGAAAGAGGTGAGAAAGCTGTGGAGGAAACGCTTCTGAAGCTAGCAGAGCTTGTTCTATGAGGCTTAAGGACAGAAGCACCTCCATGACATAGAAGTGCAAGGAGAAGCAACAAGTGCTGATGTCAAAGCTGCGGCACATTATCCACAAGATTTAGATAATACATGAGGGTGACTACACTAGATAACAGATTTGCAATGTAGGCAAACAGACTTCTATTGGAAAAAGTCATCTAGGACTTTCATAGCTAGAGAGGAGCATCGATGTCTGGCTTTAAAGCTTCAAACAACAGGCCAACTCGTTTGTTAGGGGCAAATGCAGCTGGTGACATTAAAAGTTGAAGCCAATGCTTATTTGCCATTTCTAAAATCATAAAGTCCTTCAGAATTTTGCTAAACTTGGGATACTGCCAGGATGGGAGGGTACACAATATCAATAAGGATACCTGATCTCAAACCAGGTGAAGTGGGGACCAAAGACAGGCCCAAACTTTACCTGTATGTTGTCCACTTGTATACCTAATCCTAAATTGTACCCCACATCTCTAAAAAAATAAAAATAAAAAAGAATTTTGCTAACTTTACTCTGCCTATGAATGGAACTACAAAACCTGGATGACAGCACTTCTGTTTTCTCTTTTTTTTTTTTTTTTTTTTTTTGAGTTGGAGTCTCACTCTGTCACCCAGACTGGAGTGCAGTGGCCACTCCCAGCCACCGCAGCCTTGACCTGCTGGGCTCCGGCCATCCTTCCGCCTCAGCCTTACAAGTAGCCGGAATTACAGGCATGCGCTGCCACGCCCGGCTGATTTTTTGATTTATTGTAGAGATGAGGTCTCACCGCCCATGCGGGTCTTGAACCTGTGGGCTCAGGCAATCCACTCACCTCAGCCTCCCAATGGCACGGGATTACAGGCTGAGCCACCGAGCCCGGCTACTTCTGTTTTCAGTGTGGTTTATTGAACATTTTAAGCCCATTGTTGAGACCTACTGCTCAGAAAAAAAAAGATTCCTTTCAACATATTACTGCTCACTGGCAATGCAACTAGTCACCCAAGAGTTCTGATGAAGGTGTACAAGGAGATAAATGCTGTTTTCATACCTACAAACACAACATCCATTCTTAAGCCCTTGGATCAAAAAGTAACTTTGAATTCCAAGTATTACTTGAAAAATACATTCTATAGGGCTATAGTTACCATTGACCGTTGTTTCTCTGATAGATCCGAACAAAGTAAATTAAAAATCATCTAGAAAGGAGTCACCATTCTAAGTAGATTAAGAACATTTGTGACTTATGGGAGGAAGTCAAAATATCAACATTAACAGGAGTTTGGAAGAAGTTATTTCCAACCCTCTTGGATAACTTTGAGGGGTTCAAGACATCAGTGGAGGAAATAACTGAAGATGGGGTGGAAATAGAAGGAAACTAGAATTAGAAGTGAAGGCTGAAGATCTGACTGGATTGATCCAATCTAATGATTAACTTGAACAGATGAGGTGTTGTTTCTGATGGATGAGCAAAGAAAGGGGTTTCCTGAGAGGGAATCTGCTCCTGGTAAAGATGCTGTGAATATTTCAGAAAAGACAACAAAGGATTTGATATTACATAAACTTGGTTGATAAAGCAGCGGCATAGCTTGAGAGGACTGACTCCAATTCTGAAAGAAGTCATAAGTGGGCAAAACGCTATGAGGCAGCATCGCATGCTACAGAGGAGATCTTTTGTAAAAGAGAGCCAGTCAGTGTAGCAAACTTCTCTTTTGTCTTATTTTAAGAAATTGCCACCGCCACCTCAACGTTCAGCAACCACTACCCTGATCAATCAGCAGCCATCAACATTGAGGCATGACCCTCCACCAGCCAAAACTATCATGACTTGCTGAAGGCTCAGATGATCGTCAGCATTTTTTAGCAATAAAGTATTTTTTTTTTTTTTTGAGTGGGAGTCTCACTCTGTCGCCCAGACTGGAGCCT